>NW_006793498.1:3397248-3403368 GCF_000442215.2 Lipotes vexillifer | reverse complement strand
CAGCAGGAACCTCAGAGGAAATTCATCTTCCTTTGGGAATTTCAGGGGGTGCTGTTGAGGAGAAAGATTTAGGACACTCGGTCTTGACTTCATAGTGAATTGCACCCACTGTGTGACTCTGGGCAATTTGCTAAAACTTTCAGGTTCTCAGTATCCTCAACTGTAAAACCAAGGATTTGGACTGGATGGGGTCTAGCATTCCTTCCAGCTCTAAAATTCTAAAATCGAATAATCCTCTGGGTGAAACCACTGTGTTGCAGGACAGTGCTACATAATGCATGTTTTGTGGATCCATGTCAGTCCACAGACTATTTGTTACTTATCTGGTAGTCCATTCAGGCTGCTACGACAACACAACACCGACTGGGTAGCTTGTAAACAACAGAAGTTTATGATTTACAGTTCTGGAGCTGGAAGTCCAAGATCAAGGATTTTTGTCTTCAACTTCTTTAGTAAACTTGGGAAAGCTGGCGTTTTTTTCCTCTGCTTTTTTGTTCCGCCCAGGGAATTGAATCAACAGTAGTAACATTTATAAAGTGTGTTATGAGAAACACTAATTTTTAGAAACAAATATATATTTTAAATTCAGGAAGAATTTCTACAGGAAGACTTTCTGTTACATGGTAGGCATGGATGTACAAAACACCTTTATTTCACTTCACTCTCATACATATAATAATTTAGGTGAGTACAGAGACCTAGGCTGATGACTATTTCACTTCAGCACTGTGACATTTCTCTTTTGCATCTATTGTTGATAACAAGTCTGTTCTCTGCATGACTACTATTCTTTTGCAGGTAACCTATGGATCCTCTCATTGTGTTTACTATTTCCTTGTTGTCTTTGATATTCTGAAGTTTGACCCTAATATATTTAGTGTGGACTTGGCTTTATTTTTTATGCTTGGGAATTCAGAATGTTTCTTCAAACTGAGACTGCATACTGTTCCTCTCCAGAAAATTCTTAGCCATTGTCTCTTCATTGGCCTCTCCCTCCTTCCCTCTATGCTTTCCTTCTAGATGTAATTTTTTAAAAATCTCTTATTTAGTTCCCCATGTCTTTGAACTTTTCTCATGTATATTTCCATCTCTTTATTTTGGTGTACTGCATTCAAGACGATTTTTTCAAATTTACCTTCCAGTATTTCAGCTGTTCCTAATATGCTGTTTAATTCATACAAGTTTTTTTCAATGACTTATTTCTAGAAATTCTATTTGATTCTTTCTTAACTCTCTTTTTCATAGAACATATGCTGTTATTATGATTTCTAAGCTTATTAAAAATTTGGTCCCTATAAATATGTTTATTTTATAGTTTCTTTCAGATTATCCTATTATTTAAAATTCTCAGCATGTTAATCTCTTATTTATTATATATGCTCTCTTTCATGATAGCTGATTTCCTCTTTGAGTAGAATTTTTTTTTTTTAATGGTACTCATCTTTACTAGGAGTTAATTTTTCACTGGGAGTCCCAGTGAGCCTTGGGTTCAGACAATCTTGCATTTGTTTTGGCCGTGACTCTAGACCTTTCGATGCCTCTGGATCAGTTTGTACGTTCACTTCTTGGCTTGAGTTTCACAACCCATACAAGCAGGATACATTGATAAGTCATGCCTGTTTGTGGTTCATGCCCAGAGTTTTTATTTTTCATGGGTAACTTTTTCCCCCACGTGCCCATAGATATGATTAATTTCCCCACAACTTCCTCAAGCAAGTGGCCAACATTTTTCTAATATTGTATTTATTGCCAGAACTGCTCCAGGGCTTTGCTCACAGCCCTTCAAATTCCATTTTTAGCAGGAGCGTCCTTGCTCCAAACCTGCCAACTCCCCCACCTTTAGCAGTAGTTACCATAAATCTTTTGCTTTTTTTTAAAATTGTATTACTTTTTATTGATTATTATTAATAATGTATCATTGATGTGGGAGTTACACTTTTTTTCTTCTGGTTTTTTCTTTATCTTTTCTCTCTTTCTTTCTTTTTTAACATCTTTATTAGAGTATACCATAACTCTTTAAGTTAAAGGGTCCAGCGATAAGAAAGGAAGCTACAAACAGACAAAACCAGACGGGACCAGCTGGGACCAAGATGCTGAGGAATCTGACCTCCAACAGACTCTGAGTCTCATTATACGCTGATTTTACTCCATTAGCATATAAAATAACACACCCTCCTGTAGCCAAAACCTAAGAATAAGGGCCCAAAAAGGATAAAAAGGGGGTAGCACCCCTCTCCCTCTGAAAAAGCCCTGCCCCTTCTCCAGCGGACTAATGCATATGCCTCCCCTCGCTCCTCCTCCCTTTGCCTTTAAGTGTTTAAAATTAAACCACTCTCCCCAGGTAGGTGAGAAGCTGATCTGTGAACCTAGTTCCCGCTTCTCCATTCTTTGGCCACTGAATAAAGCTTGTGCTGTGTTGCTATCTCAGCTTCGGTTTCCTTATTCACCTACTGAACCCAAGTGGAAAAAGAACCCTCCCCTGCAGAGACGAGGGCCTCTGTGGGGCTAGGGCCCGGAAGAGGGTCCCTACGACTCAGGTAACATATTGGATCACCCCCGACTCCGTTGGCCAACTCTGCCCGCCCCCAACCCTGCCCTTTTCCTGTCCAGGGCAAAGTCCAGCTTCAACTCTGCTTGGGGTTTGGAAAGTTCTCATCCCCTGAGCTTCATCATTGGAGTTGGCATCCTCCAGCCACTCCCTCCACAGTTCTGAGATTTTGTTAAAACCAAACATTTTCCAAACTCAAAATTCGCCATCTTAGTTTGCTACTTTAGAAAATCCCTGGGGAAACTTAGAATAATAGTGGCATACCTCTGATGGTTCCAGGTGTCAACTTGGCTAAGCTAAACGGCATTTTCCAGCATCTCCTTCCCGGTAGGTTTCCAGGTAGAGAGAAACCACAGGAGTTAAATTTGCACGCGGCACCAGCCCTCTCTCCTCGCTGGAGACTGAGGGCGCGCAGACCCTGACGCATGCGCATTGTCATGGCTCTGCCGGCTTCTCTTGCTGAGGCGGGGCAGCGGCTGCGCCCAAAGCCCCTCCAGCTCCCGCGAGATCAGCAATACACAAGGAGAACACCAACGGTGTACCGTTCACTTGTCCGGGAAAATCAATACTTTTAATGCAGTGCTTTCTTTGTACCAGCATAGCTATTGCATATGCATTTGTATTTACTCTCCTCTTGCATTTGTATGAAACTCATGACAAAACTTTCTTTTGTGAACATCGAAACAACGAAGTCTCAGCGGCGTATTTCATGTTTATTCTGGTGAGACTCATTTGGTTGCAAGCAACACAAGACTTAAAGCTAACTCAAATAAAGGGACTTCATATAGGATACGAATAAAGTAATAGGGAAGGTGGGCTGTCTTTCAAGCTTGAAAGCACGTCCTCTTACCGGGACTGGATCTGGAGAGGGTTTCTGGATCCACAGGCATCCTAGGGGTCTGAGTAGCAGATGTGGCATTCCTTCAATCTTGGGCTGTGGTTTTAATACGACTTATCTATACTCTGTGGGTCCCTTTATTCTTGTCCTACGGCCAAGAGTTGTTTTTTTTTTTTCTCTTTAACTTTTCTCATTGCTTTACCTTCACTTCCGTTTTATGTGAGACTTTTTTAGTATTATTTTTCAGCCCTTCTTTTTTGGAACTATCATTTTTAACCTCAAAGAAATTTGTCTTCCTTTGATTATTTTTATAGTATCTCGTTCTTGTTTGGGATGCAATACCTTCTCTTAACACACTGAGGATATTCGTTTTATAACTTTTTATTTTGAAATAATTATAGATGGTTGGGAAGTTGCAAAGATGTATAAAGATGTAACACCAGGAGGTCCCAAGTACCCTTTACCCAGTTTCCCCAAATGGTTATATCTTACATACTTGTAACACAATATCAAAACCAGGAAACTGACATTGGTACAATGTGTGTGTATAATTCTATGTTATTTTATCACATAAGATACATTACCACCAAGATCAGCCTGTGCTATCCTTTTAAAATCTTACCTTCCCTCCTCCACCATAGAATGTTAATTGATTTTTTTCTGTTTTCAGCATGATCTGTTTCCTCTATGTTTGTTCTTTCCTTCCTCCCTCCCTCCCTCCCTCCCTTCCTTCCTTCCTTTTTCTTTCTCTCTCTCTCTCTCTCTCTCTCTCTCTCTTCCATTTTGTAGCTACCCACAAAATGTCTGGTGATCTTGCCTATCCTTTCATATTTAAGCACGAAGCTAATTGCAAGTTCAGTTGTGAGTATTTGTGGGGCGTCACCACAGGGAGATTGGCAAGTTCCCGTTTTCATTTGGGGGGAGGGAGGTCCTCCAGTGTTGGTGCCTGGGATCTTTTTTCTTGGCTTATTCACAGGCTTCAGAGAAGAATCTTCGGAGTGTGGGGTGGGGGATGAGAACCTACTATTCAATGGGCAGATTTTCACTTAAGTCCCTTGTTTTCAACTTGTATCCCATCTCTCCCCACCCCACTTCACTATGATTCTCCCAAGTTTCTTAAGGTCAGTTTCTCTAGAGAATAAGCCTCCAGACTCTGAGGGGTGGGGAGGGCAGTTGCCAGACTTCATGAGGATGGGAAGGATTGCAAACTGCTCCAGAGACTTCCAGAAAATCCCCATTCTCAGCGTGTTGCCTTGTGGGACTGCACACCTTGGGAAGCCTTTCTGTGGGTCCGAAGAGGAACCCTTGGCTTCCCATCCTGCCGCCTTCTTTGCAAATCCTCCATCACCCAAAACTGTGTTGAAATCTCTCTCATCTGATGCTGTTTTGTATCCAATTCACGTTGTCCTCTTGGATTTTTTATTTATTTATTTTTTACTACCTTTACAGTCATTTTAATAAGATTCTAGGAGGGAGGGTGGGAAGGAGCATGTAGTTAATCTGCCATGCTTATGCAGCACACAACAATCATTTTTTTAAAAACAATATTTGAAATATATGATGAAAACCAAATTTTTCTGAGTGCATTTTCAATATAGATGTAACATGGGAGTTTAGTTCAGACAAGGCATTACAAAAAAAGATTAAGATTCCTTCCACAGCTTCAGGACAGAAGTAATATTTTTTCCTCATTTGCCTTTAAAACTTTGTTGGGTGATATACGGCTCTATCTTCCACATATATTTACCCCCCTTTGCTGCTATTGCATTATCAGTGTTGTGAAATTTGCCAGGATATGTGAGGAGGGCTAAGTTTAAATGAGCTCCAGACAGTAGGAACCTTTTGTCTCTGGAGTTAATTACCTCTAACGAAAGACACGGACCCACAGGGCTCTTTCTTTGGGTTCTTGGCAGATGACTTGAATGAATGATGATTTTGTCTGCTCTTCTTTGTCTTATAGAATCCACACTGCTTCTGACTGACCGTGGCCCAAGGGGATGTCAAATAGGGTGGGAGGGGGCTGAGTACAGGGGTTAGTCATTGAAAAGTTGGCTTTGAAAGATATGAGTAAGGTCTCCTGAAGGTTGAAGACTGGCAACAAGCACGGAAGCATGAGAGAGACCCCATCAAGAAGAAAGAAGTTAGTAAGAATGAGAACAAGGAGATACGTGGACAGTAATGGAGAGAAAGACAGTGGAGAATATATAAGAGAAAACTGAAAGCAATATGAAAGACAAGACACATACCAGACAAGAAGAAAGCTAGGACCATTAACCAGCAAATACTGACCTGAACAGAATTGAAGTCAGCACACGCATTCACTTAACAAACATTCATTAAATCTCTATTGAGCAGCTACTATGTACAAGCCCTGTATAGGATGGAATAAAATAGACCATAAACATATTTTTTTTAAGTGAGAAAGGAAAATATCAGATAGTAAGAATTAAAATAAGGTGAACTAGTTAAGAGTGACAGGTGTCTCAAAGTGGTGATGTTTAAGCTCAAATTTTAATGACCAAAGGGAGCCAGCCCTGTAGCTATCAGGGCAGGTGATCAGCAAAATGCAACTTTCTGTAATTTGGAAACTATTTCAAAATAAAAACTTTAAAAAAATTAAGGTATTAGAGCTAAGGAAGAGAAAGAGAAGTAGGGAGAGAAAGAGAAAGTGAAGGGAGAAGAGAAGGAGACCTTGGAGGAGAAGGAGGAGGAGGGGGAGGGGAGGAGGGGGGAG
>NW_006793498.1:3395399-3396474 GCF_000442215.2 Lipotes vexillifer | reverse complement strand
TCCGATCTGGGGAGGGGAGAAGGAGGGGGAGGGGGAGGAGGGGGAGAGGGAGGAGCGGGAGGACTATTCCCTCTGAGCATATACATACCCACAGGCTCTCCTGTAATATGATTCCTCTCCATAAACACACACCATCAATGTTGCCTTTGCCATGAGGTCTGTAGTGTGACACCACCTTCAAAACTTTATCTTCATTAAGCAATTTAGTTGTAGGAAACTAGAGACGCAAACAAATTGCTTTGAAAAAAAGTGGGGGACAGGCTGCTGCAGAAACCCTCCATCTCCTTCAGCCCTTCCCTGGCACACGGTCCCATCCCGCTCATGGCCCTTGAGCCTCCTGTGGTGTGTGTGCTCCTCTGTGACACCTCAGCCCCGTCCCCTCACCTGCAGGCTCGGAGAGGTCACCCAGGCCTCCCTTGCCCCTTTCTGCCTCATGATTTGTCAGCTGAACCCCCACTGCTCATCACCTCTGTCTTTTGATAACTTATATCTCAGGGAACAGGGGACCCAGCTCATCCACAGCACCAGGCGGTGAGCCACAGGTCCCAGCCAGTTGAAGGACTGGACACCCTGGGCTCAGGTGTGACTAGAGAGGAGGGAGGGAGACAAAATATGGGTGTCTGAGCCCCAGGGACTGTGGGTGGAGCAGGTTCCCTTAAAGGGGCCCTGGGTGTGAAAAATGCTCTCAGGCTCAGCTTGTCAAATGCCATCTTGAATACGTCAGTCCTCCGAGCTCATCCGGAGGAAAGGACCAGTACAGAATCCTCTCTCTCTCTCTCTCTCCTCACACACACACACACACACACACACACACACACACAAACACACACACACACCAGCAGCTGCCTCTCATTTCAGCTCGGCACTGCTGTTAACCCATTTGATGCCGTTCTTTCTTCCAGAAAGATTGTTTCCGTCCTGCCATCCAGCTCCACAGAGAATGTTCCTGGAGTAGATTTCCTGCCAGTATGTTGGTTTTGTAAGTCATGCTCACCAGCTCCACAGTTAGCCTCCTGTGGCTATAACTGCAAGATCCGGTGGTTGGATTCTGTCATCTGCAGGGTCTTGGTTCTCA
>NW_006793498.1:3385937-3395376 GCF_000442215.2 Lipotes vexillifer | reverse complement strand
GTTCAGCAGCTCAAGAGAAATCCGACGGAGGAGGCGGGCAAAACTGCCTGTAGGTCTTTCCAACCGGATTCGAAAATGCTTGGAGGCAAAACTGTGTGGCTGGCGCCCTCTTGTGGGCACATCTGACACCTCGAACAGCCACAGAGCCTTGAGGAAATCACAAAATCGGAGCACCAACAAAACACTTAGATGATAATGGTTAACGTTGAATTGAGGGCTTAGTAAATGTGCCCGCGGGCCGTTATCTCCATTAACCCTGTGGCACCCCTGCCTGGTGGCGATGCTACCACTTCCACTTTAGATGAAACTTAGGAACCCCAGGCTGAAGCCACCTGTCCAAAGTCACAGCTCACAGAGCGATCCCAACTCAAGAGGCGGGATTCCAAGCTATATTTCAGACCTCGACTTTATGCTGCCTCATCAGAGGAAAATGCCTTTAAATGTTTTTTAAAATGGAAAAACCACGTTGGAGATCATCTTGCCAGCATCTCCCCAAATGGCCCACTGTCTGGAGGTCGTTCTGCATGAGGAAAATAAAGTTATGGGTCTGTGATGGTGGGGACAGGGTGGCAGAGTGTTCCATGATCAGACGAGGCCAAGAAACGCTGGATCAAAGAGCACTTATGGTGATGCTTCTGTCTTCATCACGCTAATGTGTGTGGAGAAAGAAGGTGATGGGATACGCTCTGTAAATCTCAAGCTCCTTAGACCAGGGTTTCTCATTATATCTTAGTTCCTCAAACTTATAACACTCTGGGAGGGGTAATTCTTTGTCTTGGGGACTGTCCTATGCATTGTAGGGTAGTTAGCAGCATCCCTGGCTTCCACCCACTAGAAGCCAGGGCCGCCCCCCTTTCCTAAGCTGTGACAATCAAAAATGTCCCCAGACATGGCCAGATGTCCCCTGAGGGGCAAGATCAAAACGACTGCTTTAGACCACAGAACTCTTTTCTTCATGGAGCAACTCAAAGGACTAATGTTCCAGGGAACTCACTGCTGGAGACACTGATTTAGTTCATTTCTGCTCAGTTTAAAGGCAAGGAGATGAAGGCCCAGAGAGGTGAGGTGACTTGTTTATGTCAGTCGTATAACTTAAGCGATGCATGGAAGATCTATGTTTCCAAATAAACCCTGGCCCTTTGGGCTTCAGGCCTATCCTAGCCTCTCTTAGGTGACACTGACAATGTGGGCTGGGGGTGGGATCAGGAGACAGCCCTCACTCAGCTCTGTGAAGCCCTATCTTTGTCACTGGTGCTGCTTCAGAGATATTCTAATACTGTACACATTTTTTTTTTCTTCTCTTATTGATGCAGCTCATGGACCCAGGGCACTTAGACACTCACTGAAGGACAGACCAGCTCATGGCTGACCCTGTGGCCCTACTGTAATGAATTTCTGGTTTTCAACCAAAAGGAAGAAAAAGGCTAAGTTCAGAAAGAGTCCTTTTTCCTTACTGAATTCTCCAGTAGTCACGTTTCCTTGTGGATTTCCTAACAGTGGTAGTGTTGGGGCCAAAGTTGGCATCTCACACCTTCTTTCCCTCAAGAACCTTTGGAATGGGGGCAGATTTCCATTTATTGAGGCTGATTTGAATGTGGAATTAGGATCGGGGTGTAAATGACAGGGGGTCAGTTGACTTTGGGAGAGCACACGCTGTGCTTTCTGAGGCCAGGACGCCACAGGAGCGGGAAGTTGGACCAGGTGCAAAGTTAGGTTCCACTCTGCCTCTCCATGGGCTTGACATGTAGCCCATTCTAGAAGCAGGGACACACCTTATGCCTCTCTGTCCACTCCAACTTGGGGTTTTGACCACCTGGATTCTATCCTTGAGAAAATAAGGAGGTATTCTGTGACCAGTTGCTCCTGGCTTGGGGTGATGAGTGCTTGGTGCTCTGCAAAGCTGTTCTCACCCTTAAAATGCACACACGCCATAGCGACAATATTCACCATCAATTGTATCGTGCTTCCCAATGCAGCCAGTACTGCTCTGATGCTTTACGCTTACAACCCATTTAATCTTCACAACAACCCCATATGACAGACGCTGCTGTTACGTACATTTTACAGATGAGGAAACTGAGACACAAGCATTACATAACTTGCACAAGGTCATAGAACTAGTAAGTATGAGACAGCTTTGAAACTCAAGTGGTCTGGATCCTGAGGCTTTTAAGCTTTGTTCTGCTCATCGCCCCTTCTCCACACCCCCACCCCAGCCCCAGGTCTAAGAATAGCCCTGGGAGTTCCACCTTTAAAGAGGTAAAGATACTGTAGATTTAACCAGGAAATCACTCCTGGTGCAGTGTGGTGCTTTGTAATGGCTGGAAAGATAGGATAAACCAACTCTTCCTTATAAAAAGGTGACATGTTGTCCTTATGGGAAAATGACATGTTTAAATTACAATCTGATCGACCACCTTCCTAAAGGGTGATTTTCTAGATGATGATAATGATTGATTCTCTGCTTCTTTGCCTGTGGAGACACCAAAGTGAGCTTGAAATGCTGTTGATTTTGGTAGCCTTGATGTGCACGCTTCATTGCTTGAGGCTCAAACTCTAAGCAGTGCTGCCACCTGCTGTAGAGATGGATGATATATTTTTTTCTTTTTTTCTCTTTCCTCAACAATGTTAACAGTCATAGAAACAAAGGAGGGAGAGAGGACATGATCAGTCTCAACCAACCTCCTCAAGTGCTGAGTGGGTGCCTAGCTGTGGTCATGGCCAAAGATGTAATTTTGTTACTGCATTTCTTCTCACCATGGAGCCGAAGTATACTTCGAGGTCTTAATCACAACATTGATGACTGGACAACAGACCATCAACTTCTCTCAACTCCACTGCTGCCATTGGAGTTTTCGGCACCATTAGCTCTTGCCTGGACTTGCCTGGACTTCCAGCTGATCAGCCAGCCATCACTTCTTCCCCTAAACATGCCCTTCTCCGGGGTGATCACTTTATTTATTTAACTTTTTATTTTATATTGGAGTATAGCCGATTAACAATGCTGTGATAGTTTCAGAAGCAAAGCAAAGGGACTCAGCCATACATGTACATGTACCCATTCTCCCCCAGACTCCCCTCCCATCCAGGCTGCCACGTAACATCAATGATCACTTTTTTTTTTTTTGCGGTACGCGGGCCTCTCACCGTTGTGGCCTCTCCCGTTGCGGAGCACAGGCTCCGGACGCGCAGGCTCAGCGGCCATGGCTCCCGGGCCCAGCCGCTCCGCGGCACGTGGGATCTTCCCGGACCGGGGCACGAACCCGCCTGCCCTGCATCCACAGGCGGACTCTCAACCACTGCGCCACCAGGGAAGCCCACGATGATCACTTTTAAATGTAGAGCAGAGCACGCTACTCCCCTTCACGCAATCCTCCAATGGGGTTCTGCTTCACACAGAACAGAATCCAGACTCCTTCCCATGGCCTCAGCAGCCTCACGTGATCCAGCTCCTGCCTGCTCTCTGATTGCTGCCTGGGTTGCTCTAGCCTTGATTTTCTGGTTTTTGGACACAGCAGGCTCCTCGGCACTTTGGTTCTTCAGCCTTTGCCATTTTTCCTGCCAAAGAATGCTCAGGCCATGGATCTTTGCATGTCTTTCTGCTCTTTGTTATTTAAGGCTCAGAATCAACGTCATTGCCCCAGACAGAATTTCTCCGGCCATTTATTTTTAAAATAGAAAACCTCATTCTCTACCACATAACAGATGCACAGTAAATATTCATTTTCTTCCTTTTTCCAGACATCCCAGGCTCTGGTGCTGTTAACACAGACAAAGCTGGGGGCAAAAGATTTATCCTTTGAAGTCCTTACCTGCCCCCAGCTCTGAAGTTGGTACAAAACTGGGAGAACACAATAACCTGTTAGCATAAGTTAGTGTAGCTGGGAAGGCTGAGGGGATAGTCATAAGTAGGTGAGTTTGGCTTGTGTCGATGTGAGGCTGAGGCCCTCAGGACACGGAGGTCTAGTTGGAGCATCAGAGGACCTCGTTAAAGGAACTGGACTAAACTAAGGGAAGGCCGGGGTCCATAGCCATCCTCCCCCTACACACCTGCCTGTTCACCCTTACAGTTACCCACACCCTGGGTCCCCTACTGCTACCACCAATCCACATTTATAAAAACAAACACCTCCAGATTAGGTCTCTCCTCTCAGGCTGAACATCAGAGAGGGGTCTTGGGGCAGAGAGAAACGAGAGCGTGGAAGGAAAGAGGATGTTTCAAGGCCAGACCGGAAGTAATGGGCATCACCTCCACTTGAATCTCACTGGTCCTCTTTTGCTACATTGGCTGAGCCAGATGCATGGGGCTAGAACCATGTGCCCAGGAAGGGAAAAGCAATACTGATGGACATGCTGCAAGCTGCAGACACATCTTTCTTCCTGTTTTTTTTTAATAGACTCATGGTTCATGGGAGCCACTGTCCATCAACTTGATGTAATAAATAATAAGCCATCAGCTACTAATAAGCCATCTTCTGTTCAATATTATTAGAGAAGCTGTCCCCAGAGGCCTCCCCCTTCAGTGGGAAGGCACGGTGCTCTTGTCTGCCACTTGTGGGGTCCATAATTAGGAGAGTTCAGGGGAAGGAGTTCAGATCCAGGTAACTAGAGTCTGGGCTCTAGCCCTTTCCCAAAGGTACCTTTATGTGCCTGGCAAAAGCACCCCCTCAACAAATGGCCTATGGAATAGCATCGTTAATTTGTTTTCAATGTTGAAATTTGTTTAAAGTGAATGGGACCGAGGGCAAGAACAACAGAGTGGGGATAGGGCGGTGGCAGAAAGGGACACTTCCCAAATGCGCAAGGAGGAGCTTCTCTGCCTCTGCCTAGGTGTGGCGGGAGGGCTCTGTGGGCGGAAGGCTGCTTTGCAGGCTCATGGCTCTGGACGCCAAGACTGGACCTAATGCATCCTGGCGGCCTCCCTGCAGCCGCCTTCCTCTTCTCGCTGAAAGGAACAGTGTAGACATGTGAGAGAGGAGTTGGGAACCTCAGTCCCTGCCGCCCCGGCTCAGCTGGTTTCACGCCAACCAGATATCACATACACGAAGCCTCCGTCACGAGACTTCTCAAGGTCATTTCCGAAGGGGGACGTGGGAGAGAATCTCACTGTCTCATTGTCAACATCCTTTATAAGGTGCTTCCTTATAAGGATCTCTGCCTTTAAATAATCCCCCATCTGGTTTGGAAAGAGGAATCAGAGTTCTCTTTTTCACTTCACCAGAAACTAAAATAGTGCTTTCATGAGTGATGTCACAGATGGCAGACTGCAAACACAGCTGGAAAACCTCAGCCTCAAACTGAGAAAACACGCTTCTCCGCTTCCTCACACACGTAGGGCCAGCTCTCCTGGCCGACAGGACTAAGGATCTGAGAGATTAACTTCTCTCTGCATTTTGTCAGGCCCCTGCCCGCACCTCCAGGCATCTCTCCTGCCAGGGCCCCTCCTAACCTTCATCTTGCTGCTTTTCTGCCTCCATGCTCCTTGCCTCTGCTGGGTGCTTCATTTTCATGTCAAGTCCTCATATCCACTACATATCATTATTATCCCCCAGTATGCAAACAGAAGCTCAGGTACTGATAATTTAAGTAGCGTGGTCAGAGTCACACAGGTAGGAAGTGGCAGATCTGGGATTTGGTCCATAGTTCTGGCCAAAGATTCTTACCCAAGTCATCACACCAGGACGACTTTGGGATGGCTCAGCCTCCTTGCCCCATGTCCCCTGGTATAACTCCCTACTTGCAGCTGAGAACCACAGCTGTAAAGGACATGTTATTGGGATTTTCCAAGTAAAGAGTATAAAGGCAGAAGATTGATCCCTGAGATCCTGGGACTGAACCTCAGTGCCTCACGGTGGGCGATGGCCTGATGAGAAACGCTAGGTCTTTGTCTACCTTCCAGCAGCCATGGGAAAACCAAGCAAGGAGTAAATCCCATTAAATAGCAATATATGTCACAACTAATTACATCCCTCCGGGGTGGGCTGAGGCCACTTCTCTGTTCCAACAGGTACCTTACTGGGAAGGAGCCTCTGTTACCAGGGCAGGGAGGAACTACAGCCCAGTCAAACCTGTAGACTGGTGATTTAAATGGACTCATTCTTCCTCAAAATAAAAAACCAAAAGCATCACTTCCTGGTAACTCCTGTGCACTCTTCCTCAACATCGAAAATGTGTCTCACACCCATACACACACACACACACACACACACACACACACACACACACACTCACCAGTGCCTTACAGACCTGGCAGCCTGAACACAAAGCCCTTGAAGCAATGCATAAGCCACAGCAACTCCCTCAAATCAACACAAGGGAAGAATGTGAGAAAGTACTCAGCCAACGCCACCAGCTGAGGTTTGACCAGCACTTAGAAGTTAAAGTGTATTTTTGGATAATCTAAGAAAGATGCCACGGAAGAAGTGGGAGTTGGAACATGGTCTTTGGAGGCAGGCAGCATGCATAACTTGTGGGAACCTAGGTAAGTTACTTCTCTTCTCTAAGCCTCAGTGCCCTTACCTGTAAAATGGAGATATTGACATGAACCTCGTAGGACTGCTGTAAGGAATATCAACATGCCCCTCGGACCCTAGATTCCTAAGACAGAATATGAGCTATGGGTAAAAATGAAACAGTGTCTTAAATTTCATCTCATTTATCTTATCTTATGTGCCTGAATTTCTATTTAAAAGAGACCTAGCTTGGACTTCCCCAGTACCCAGTGGTTAAGACTCCCCGCTCCCAATGCAGGGGGGGCCGGGTTTGACGCCTGGTTGGGGAACTAGATACCACATGCATGCCACAACTAAGAGTTTGCATGCCACAACTAAGAGCCTGCATGCCACAACTAAAGACCCCACATGTGGCAACAAAGATCCCACGTGCTGCAACTAAGACCCAGCACAGCCAAATTAATTAATTAATTAATTAAAACACACTGAGATTTTTTTTTTAATTAAAAAAAAAGAAATAAAAGAGACCTAGCTTAAATAATGAACGGGGGCACAGCTCCAGCAGAGGCATCTGGGATGGGAAAACAATTGATAGGATGAGAAGACACCAGATTTATAGTAGACACTCTTTTCTTGCAAGTACTCAATATCATCCCACTGAATGAAACACACACACACACACACACACACGACTGGATGGGGTGAGGGAACGACCTGTCTCACTTTATTGCTTGCCTGTGCTGTTTGACAAGTTCATTCTGAGTAGGTTTACTTAGGGCGTGAGAATCCTGGGGACATGACACCACGTTCCAGACTAAAGATGTGCCGAGAAGGGACCCAGCCCCAGGGCCCTTTCTCAAGCAGGAGAAAGTATATAGGAGGTGGAAGAAAAGCATGTAAATATAAGAAATATTAGGAAAAAGAAGTTTATATAGGTTTAGTGATTCACTTAACCTTGTTAATGGAATGTCTATGATTTTAAAGTTATTACTATAATCACATTGTGTTCATTAACAGCATTTCCCCACAGCGTATTTAAGTCTTCAAATATCTTATGGTCAATTTTACATCTATGAGACAAAACCCTGAAAGTTCTACCCACCCATGTGTCCCTTGACTTTGTGGAAGAGAGGTGACAAATACAGGTTTGATTTGTGCCACCGAAAAGAGCGCCATCTAGAGGCAACTACTTCAAACGGCACCTGCATGCACCGCTAAGCATCTCAAACTCCTCTTGACACAGATGTTGTAACTGCAGAAGTAATACGTACCCTCTGTACAAACCCTGGAATAAGTAGCTCTGTAAGACTGATACAATTAGAAAATGTAATTTAAGTTGGAAAAAAAAGCCTGAGCAAACAGATTTTTGGTTGCCTTTTTGTTCCTTGAAGGTACCAACCCCTTTCACAAAACAAGCTTCACAGGAAGAGGAACTGAGTCATTTGCCTTGTCAGTTACAATTCATAAAAAATAGCCTCCACCATTAGCTAAATACAACTATTCAAATACAATTTAAGAAGTATAAAAAGAAAAAAAAACCTTAAAAAACCAGTAGCAACAAAAACATTGAACATCTGTAAACGAAATCACCAGTAACAACCCTAGGCTTAATAACAAAGGATCTGCATTCCTGTAAAATATTAAATATATATAATGAAGAGAATATTGGCCATCTTTTTTCTTAATAGACAACAGTCAATAATAAAACAATCTTGGGCTTCCCTGGTGGCGCGGTGGTTAAGGGTCTGCCTGCCGATGCAGGGGACGCGGGTTCGTGCCCCGGTCCGGGAAGATCCCACATGCCGTGGAGCGGCTGGGCCCGTGAGCCATGGCCGCTGAGCCTGCGCGTCCGGAGCCTGTGCTCCGCAACGGGAGAGGCCACAGCGGTGAGAGGCCCGCGTAACGCAAAAAATAATAATAATAAAACAATCTTATCAATAGGAGACGTGATCATAACAAGTGTTTCACAGTCTTTCTCACGACAGTCAAGGGCATGACGTCGCCACAGAGGGCAAACTTTCCAGAAGTCTTCTCCTTGCTGCGATCCTCGCACACCGGGGGCACTCGGAGGCCTGGAAGCACTGCTTGTGAAAGCAAGCCCTGCATGCTGCAAGGAAGGAGGACAGCCGTCAGCTAACAGGTAGCTGGTTTTCTCAAATATGTACAGACGCTCATCCCATCCCGGGGAGAGAGGGGATCTGAACCCGGAAACCAGAGTCTTCCAAAGAGAAATCAGGCAGGTTGAAACTCAGAGGGACTATAAGTCCCCAGTAGGTCATGAGGGCCAGTAGAACATGAGGCTCAGAGAGCTTGATGTAGTGGATGCTGCAGTGCCTCCCAGATCTGTCCAAAGACCACCCTCCAGGGTGCTAAGAGTGCATCAGCACATCAATGGCTGATGGCTCAGGAGGAAGCATCCCTTCTCCGGAAATGGCCCTGACTAAAGAGAGCCGGCTTGATCAAAGTCATGCCCCCTTGCTGGCCCTGGCCCGCATCTAGTGACTGGTCAACATGAGGTGTAAAGGCCTGGCTGGCTCTCTTGTCTCCACTTTGGCAAAATGCCGCAAAACCATCCCAGCTCCCCTGAGATGCACTGAGTCTTCATGGCAACCCCACCACAGTCCAACTTCTCCCTCCGCCCAACCCTGCTGCCTTCATACCCTCGCAGGTGTTGAACCTGAGAAGTGCCCTAGTGAACTTGGGATTGACTGTGATTCAATTACAAAACAGGGGGGCAGCTGGGGCTTCCCTGGTGGCACAGTGGTTGAGAGTCCACCTGCCAATGCAGGGGATGCGGGTTCGGGACGCGGGTTCGTGCCCCGGTTCGGGAAGACCCCACATGCCGCGGAGCGGCTGGGCCCGTGAGCCATGGCCGCTGGGCCTGCGCGTCCGGAGCCTGTGCTCCCCGATGGGAGAGGCCACAACAGTGAGAGGCCCGCATACTGCAAAAAAAAAACCCCCAAAACAAAAAAAAAAACCAATAAGTT
>NW_006793498.1:3377605-3383527 GCF_000442215.2 Lipotes vexillifer | reverse complement strand
AAGATCCCACATGTCGCAGAGCAGCTAGGCCCGTGAGCCATGGCCGCTGAGCCTGCGCGTCTGGAGTCTGTGCCCCGCAAGGGGAGAGGCCACAACAGTGAGAGGCCCACGTACCGCAAAAAAAAAAAAAAAGTATATATATATATCTGCTAAATTCATGCCTGTGCCTTTACGGACATGGCCTTCAGAAGTCATCCTCAGGCCATACCTATGGATGTGGTCAGAGATTCAGCTAAAGCTTAGTGCATTTTTTTTTTTAATAACAGAAGATATTTAAAATGTATGAGGTGTTCAGTAATAGGACAATACTTAATACCACATCATAGTACAGACTATTACACAGCCAATAAAAGTTGACATGCCTCTCTATCAGCATAGCAACACTAGTCACAATAAGCAAAAGAAAGCAACCCAAGCAGGGTGGATGGGTCCACAAAAGGTGGAATATACATACAATGCAGTGTCATTCAGCCTTACAAAGGAAGGAAATCCTGACACAGGCCACAGCGTGGGGTGAAGCTTAAAGACATGATACTACATGAAATAAGCCAGTCACAAAACGACAAATACTGTTTGATTCCACTCATATGAGGTACTTGGAATAGTCAAAATCATAGAGGCAGAAAAGAGAAGGGTGGTTCCCACGGGCTGGGGGAATGGAGGCTGGGGAGATGGTGTTGAATGGGTACAGAGCTTCAGTTTTACAAGATGAAAAGACTTCTGTGGATGGATGGTGGTGATGGTTGGCCAGCAATGTGAACGTACTTAACCCCTTAACTGGACACCTACAAAGGGTTACGGTGGTAAATTTCATGTTATGTGTATTTTATCGCAATTTAAAATAATGATAATAATAATAATAGCCCACTGGCTAGAGTTGTTTCATCCTTATACTGGTCCATTCTTCTTAACATGTTAAATTCCCTGCTAGTGAGTTAGAAGGCTTAGCAACATTCAAGAGGGGGTCCGCATCCCCAAGGAGAGTCACAAGGCGACTTCTATGTACTGGAGGAGCTGGGCCTGGAGGCACAAAGGGTCAGCAAGTGCATGGGGTTATCAGACCTCCCATTCACAGGCCCGCCCGCCAGTCTCAGCCAGCAGTAGCACCTTTCAGCAAACCTGCAGGTCTTCAACATCTTCCTGATATGAAATAGCTGCTCCTGGATTTCCTGATGTGAGGAACCAAACAGGGGGAAAAGTAAATGTGATAAAATAACACTGGAGGATATATGTATACGTATAGCTGATTCACTTTGTGATGCAGCAGAAACTAACACACCATTGTAAAGCAATTATACTCCATTAAAGATGTTAAAAAAAAAAAAACACTGGAAATGTATAAGTCAAAATTAAATGTTATTTCTAACCTTGAAATGCTACAACTCTAGAAAATAAGCCTTTGAAATACACAGTCTTTATAGCAGGGGTTCATTACTGAGTCCAGAGATCTACAGAGGGTCCAGGAGGGACCCAGGTCTTGGGGAACCTGAAGCTTATACAATGTTGGGGGCCTTCTTTAAGAAAAACACGAAACTATATACAAAAGGAGGAGGTCCTGCGATTTGAGACACCATGGATGAACCTGAAGGACATTATGCTAAGTGAGATAAGCCAGACGCAGAAAGACGAAAACTGCATGATCTCACTTATATGTAGAACCTAAAAAAGTCAAGTACATAAAAGCAGAGACTAGAAGGGTGGTCCCTAGGGGGAAAGAAGTGAGGGAAATGGGGAGATGCTGGCCCAGGGTGCAGAGTTGCAGTTACGTAGGAAAAGTCTAGAGACCTCATGTATAGCAAGATGACTACAGTTCACGAGACTATATTAAATACTGGAAATCTGCTGAGAGAGTAAATTTCAGGTGTTCTTACCACACACACCCAACAGGTAACTGTTGGGGGGGGGGATGGATATGTTCATTAGCTTGACTAGCAATCATTTCACCGTGTATACGTATACCAAATCGTCATGTTGTACACCTTAAAGACATACAATTTTTATTCAACAGATAATAAAATTCAAAAGCTAGGTATAAATGAAAACTATGCATAAATGTGAAATTAGGTTTGGGACCACGGAAAGAGCCCAAGCAGGCGAGGGTCTCTGAAGCATGAGCTCCATCCGCTGGATGGTAAATCCACCCCTTTGAGGGTCTGTCTGGATGCCCTGAGCTGGGGGAGATGTCCATTTACTGCCACAGGACCCTTTCAGCCACTGGACTCCCTTCCCCAGAAAGGCAGTTGCTTACCCTCACTCTGTCCAGCTCCTTGGCCTTCGTATACAGGCCGTGGCCGACGTGCAGCAAATTGAAGATAGGCTGCTGCCATATGCTGTCCAGCAGCCGCTTGGAGAAATTGCTGACGTGGTACCTCCTGAAGTCCCACATCCTGAGAATCCGGGCAGGGATGCACGACTCTGCGTACGAGTGGCAGCAGTCACAGAAATACTTGCCCAGGTATTCGCAGTACCGGAGCCGCTTCACAAATTCTGCGGGACACACGGAAGGAGGAGCACCGATCACCTGACGCTGGAAACCCACCCTTGCCTGTCCCCACCTCCAATTCCCACCCAAGGGCAAGATTCAGCTCGCTGTTTTCACGACGCTGAAGCCGTGCTGGGGAAGCTCTGGCAGACACCGGAGGCCTTGAGTCATGGCCATTCATGAGCTTTGCTTTCGTGTAACAGGTGTTGGGAAATAGAACCCTCCCGAAACACTCTTGGATTTGGAAGATGGGCCTTTTAAACTGACGTGTGGTCAAAAGAATATGAGATTCAGGATCTGGGGATTTGGTGGGAGTCCAGTCTCAAGCCCTTACTGGCAGCAAGACTCTTACAAGCCCGAATCTCTTCGGGCTAACTGTTCTGAAGCCACGAAAACAACTCAGAACTGGATTCCGCGATATCACACATATGAAAAAGGCTTTGGAAATGATAACACACTCTATGTAGACTGTTAGGAAGTAGGCACCCCAAAGAGTTCCTGAAGAAATCAGTGAGGAAAAAAATAAAAACACGCACAAAGGCTGGGAACACACAGGAAGAGGAAGCACGACCAGTAAAGATGTAAAAAACACTCTCAGTAACAAAGACACGCATATAAAATGAGTGAAATACTTGGCTTTGCCTCAGACTTTCACACATTTAAGAGATCCAGAGCTGGTGAGGTGTACAGCGGTGGGCACTCGGGGCTGACAGGAGAGGCTACCTTTTAGGACATTTCCGTGATACATGAGGCAGTAATCTTAATTCTGCAGCATTAGACAGAAATGCTAACTTGCACGTGTGGCAATAGAGAAAAGCATTCATTACAGCACATTTATAATAGATGGGGGGGGCGATCTAAATATCCTTTAAGAAGCAACTGGCTAAATAAGCATGGCGCACTCAACAGTGAGAGTGTGGGCAGTGGACATCCAGGTATAGGTGTGTATAATGTGATCTGTATTTTGTTTTTAAAAATAACCACACACAGTCCACAAAAGTGCCCACCAAAAAGCCGTCACTGAATACTTCTAGAGGGTGGGGGAAAGAAAGTAGTTTTGCTCTTTGCACTTTTTAATTTGCTAAAATGAACATGCATTGCTTTTGGAGATATTGCTAATAAAACATATTGACAAACAAAAGGTATAGAAATTAATGCAACTAATACCTGGGTGCCCACCACCCGGCTTAAGAAAGAAAATGGCAGTTCAATTAAGCCTCCTATGCACTCCTCCCTCAAGCCTTGGGTCTAAGATGAGCTGAGGCTGACATTTATCATTCATGAAGGAAGCTGATTTTCTCCTTAAGGCACATCACAGCCTTCCTGTGCTTAGGAACACTGGACAGCGCTTCAGCGCTATGCTTGGGGGCCATTTTAAACAGCTGAAACCACCCAAAAATGCAAAAACGTAAAAACACATGGCACTAAATAAACTGCGAAAAGGACTTGTTTACAGCATGAGAGCTGAAACAAGAAGGTAGAGCTGCCTTGTTCAATTTCAGCTGAGAGCAAGTTCATCAGGCAACTCACATTTCAGGCGATAAATTTTTCGGTGCTTTGCACATACCTGTGAATGCCTGTGAAAACACCGTGAGTACTGATTTTGGAGTCACAAGTAAATTTTAGGGAGTAGGCAAATTTGCAAATACGGAATTCGTGAATGATGAGGGTCAACAGTATGTACATAGGCTATTATCAAACTCTAACATATGACACTTCTCTAGGCTTGACAGATTATTTGTAAAGAACTTATTAAGTGCTTAATGATTTATGTCTGAGCTCTCAAATTTGAAACTTTGAAAAGTCTACTGTACTGTGTCTATTTCCCACCTTGGATTAAGATCTCTGATATGAAGAGTAATGAGTATTATTTTGCGTATGATAGGGCCTCAACACACTTTATATTAAACGGGAAAAACACAGGGATATCCTGGCCCCTGAACTCTAGTTTTCTGATCGAACGTAGCAAGGTGTGAAGACAGAGGAGGACAGAAGGGGCCAATGCACTTTCCTGTTAGAATGCATCTTTCTCTAACATCTAAAATCCTAACGTTTCAACATCCAGCCACTCACTCACCAAATTTCATTGAATACATACTAAGCATGATACTATCAATACAGAATGAATTACGTCCATCTCTTTTGGTTTCCTCAGTCCTTGAATTAAAACAGAACAAAACAAAGCACACTAAACCAGCGTTCTTGACCAGGAGTGATTTTCCCCCTAAGGGACATATGGAAATGTCTAGAGACAATTTTGGTTGTCACCACTGGGGAGCTGCTAGAGACATCTAGGGATGCTGCCCAACTTCCTACAACTCACGGGGTAGTCTCCCCCATGCCCCTCCCAACAACGCACAGCATAGTCTCTCCCACCCCATCCCCCACACATAACAAAGTCAACAGCACTGAGGTTGAGAAACTCTGCTCTGAACCACAGTTGTTCTCATCTCAGGAAAAGTCAGTGTCATAGAAAAAAAATAAGAGGGAAAAATCCTAGAACAGCGCTGTCCAACAGAGCTTTCTGTGAGGACAGAAAGGTTCTTGATCTGTGCTGTCTGATACAGTCACTACTGTCCAGAGGTGGCTGCTAGGCACTTGAAATGTGACCCGTGTGCTTGAGACACTGGATTTTTAATTTTAACTAATTTTAATTTTCAGTAGCCACAGGGGCTAGTGGCTACCATACTGGACAGTGCAGTTCTAGAACAAAGCTGACTAAAGAGAAATAATGATGAAATGCAATGTATGCAACTTGGTTGGAAACTGGGTGGACAAATTAGCTATAAACATCATCTTGAGGACCACGAATGAAACTGGACTAGTATTAGACAATATTAGAGAATCATTATTAATTTTCTTTGGTGGGATAACTGTTCATCATCCTTATTTTTAGGACCTGCTAAAGGGTAAAATACCATCCTTTCTGCTGCTTACGTTTCAAAGGATTCAGTTTGTGTGAGATTGGAGGATTCAGTTTGTGTGAGATTGGAGAGTAAGAAGACATGACAACTAAATTCAATGTGGAATTCTGGATTGGACCCTGGAACGGATAGCGGTCATTAGTGAAACCCAAATAAACACTGTAGGTTAGTTACTAGGATTGTATCAATGCTAATGTATCCGTTTTAATAATTATACTATGATTATCATAAGGTGAAGGGTGGGTGAAGGGTATATGGGTTGTGCCTGTACTATTTTTGCAACTCCTCTGTAAGTCTAAAAATATCTCGAAATGAAAAGTTAAAATTATCCTGAGAACTATAGGAAGTTCACGGGAAAAGTCCAAAATGATTTCCACGGTTGCTAACGCTCCTGCCGTCTGTGCTCCGCCTACCTCTGCGGCACGTTGTCTGATCTTGTTCCTACTCTCCAGTCATACAGGACTTCTTTGCAGTAGCCTTGGGCCCTTTACATATGGTGACACGCCCCACCAACCC
>NW_006793498.1:3373926-3377468 GCF_000442215.2 Lipotes vexillifer | reverse complement strand
CCCTCCCCCCCCTCCTTTGGGGACAATCACTTCCTTATGAAACCTTTCACTCCCAGCCCCCTGAGCCCGGATTAAGTTCCCTGGCTGTAAATCCCATAGCACTCTTGCCTTTCTCTTTTGTCGCAGGCATCGCCCTGTTATTTACTTGGCTGATGACTTCCTGTCAGCAAGCTCCACGAGGGAAGGACCATGCTATTATCGTGGTGCAGGCCTACGTCTCCACATGTGAACAAACTCTGGGAAATACTTTAAAAGTTGGTGGAATCATAGGCACGCATTCACACTTTCTGAGTCACGCATTCAATATTTCCTGAGGCACCAGGATACAGTGGTTAACCAAAGAGATGGGGTCCCCACTAGACTAGCGGGGAAGAGGGTCATTCAAAGAAAATTAGGCACGACTGTGATGCATGGCAGGCATTATCATTCAGCGTGGCAGAAGGAAGTTCAGATAGATTTCTGCTTTCTATTTTTATTTCTTGAGGTGGAGATGCTCAAAGTCTTTTTCCTTCCAAGACTGTCTATCAAAGGAACCCTTTCCCACAAAGCTCCTCTTCCCAGCCTTCTCAGTTTAGACCTATGGATGCCTTCACAGCAAAACAAGTGATTCCCAGTCTCAAGAGAGCAACTCGCCTTTCTGACGGGGTGAAACCTAATTTTCTAGGTCCTGGGGCCGCTCCCTGAAACCCTCTTAGAGGAGTCTGGCTAGCTCCTGCGTAAGCCATTCAGTCATCCAACAAATATCTTCTGAGTCCCAACTGCGTGCCAGGCACGCTTGTAGGAGCAACAGATAAAGCAATGGACAAAACAGACCACATATCTGTCCTCATGGAACTAGAGTCTTCTGAGAGAGACAGACAATAATAAGAAAAATCAGTAAAACAGGAAAGAATATTTTAGGGAGATAAGTGGTTGAATAGAAAATAGAACGGAAGGGGAATATAAAGTGTGTATGTGTGTGTTTGTGGCCAGGAGGGTGGTGAGGTGGACAGTTTTGATAGGGTAGCCAGGGAAGATCTGTGAATGAAGATGGGAAGGAAGGGAACAGGTCAGGGGGACGCTGTAGGGAGGGCATTCCAGGGAGAGAGAAGCACAAATGCAAATCCCTGAGTCAGGAGAGAGCCTGCCACCTTCAAGGACCAACAGGGAGGCCTTGTGGCTGGAGCTCAATGCCCGACGGGGAGAAAGCTAGGAGATAAGAGTCGGAGAGGTAATGGGCGGTCACAGAGCCTTGTAGGTCACGGTGGCCTCTTCACGAAAGAGAGGGCAGCATCATGAAGTGCCTATAACTTCTCATCAAAGGCATCTCTGACAAAAACAATGCACCGCCCAACTCTGGATGTATAGAGGGATAAACAGGAAATAGAAGAATTGGTTATTTGGGGGTGCTTTCTAACTTACAGTATTTAAAAATGCAAGGGTATGGATATGAAATTTTGTAAATTTCATTCACATGCTTATGAATCAAATCACTGTTGAACAGAAGATTTGTTGCTGTGTAATTATTGCTTGTATGCATTTGAGAGAAAAATATACCCATACTTATGTTTTAAGAAAACAATGTTATCACCTAATAAGCAGGCAACCCATTATCCATACTTACTAGGTTCTATTGGAGTTCCACAGCCAGCACAGAAAAAATTTTGGGCTGCTACCATGAGATCCCTCCTGAGGGCAGAAATTGATAAGAGTTACATTTCAGAAAAGGCCAAGGGGGCATTTTTCACTGATTGGAAGAGAAACTGACATCATCATACTTTTCTTGGCATGGGGGCTTAATTTTAATCATTTTTCATTTGGGAAAGAAATAGAATTATTCAGTAGAGTTTTCTAGTCGAAATCTCTAGGTCTTTTAAAAGCCCCTGCTGCCACCAAAGCAAAAGTCCGTATCATAAGTAACTACTCCACCAAGGGGTCTTTAGAGACTTCTCACTGGGCATATACACAGAATTCTCTCTCCACAGAGAACTAGAGGCACGTAATACATGGGAGAAAGTTCAGGGGTACGAGGCACCAAGAGAAGATGCACTTGGGCAGTTTACAGATGGACCCAAAGACATTTAGATGAATAAGACGTAATAGAAGACAATGCTATCAAACATTTTTGGTGAAAGATCGTCTACTGAAGTGTTTGCTGTTGGACTGTTAGTGTCACAGTTCCACATGGGATTTGGAAATATGGAGAAAGTTGTAAAATTTTAATACAGTTTAGGGTCAGCAAAAGTGGCCGCGGTAAAAATATGTGGAACCCTACTCATGTGCCTTTGAGAGGACCCAGGGAAATCCCAGAGGAAAGACATCCCACACCAAGGGAAATGAACCCTCAGCAAGGCTTGGAGAGGGGGCTCTTCTGCCCAAGCAGACCCAGAGAACTTCCTGGCATTCCCTCGAAAGAAAAAAATAAACAGTCAGTCTATAAGGCACCTCCACAGGGAAGGCAATGACCCTTACCAGTCCCTTCATAACTCTGCAGTTTGTACACTGTATTAAATACCAACAAAGAGGAATGAAAAAAACTGTATTTCGTTACAATGTCCCTTTGTCTACAATGTCATCTACTCTCAGAATAAACACTACTTTAAATTATTATATATATTTATATACAATGTATTTATTTCCTTTTTTTTTGCACCATCTTAGTTTTTTTGTCTTTTAGGATTTTGTTACTTCATAGAGAACAAAGATATTTTTATTTGCATTCTGTTAGGTTTCTTAACTATAGGTGCGCTTTTCAAGATTAAATTTTCCTTTAAAAAAAGTAATTCATTGATTTTTACTTCACATTGCACTGGAAAATAGTGGGCTAGTCTTAAAATTATTGTATGTAATTTTTAAGGCTCACTATTGGCCACTTAATATGAGCCTATTTACTTTTCAATTGTTATGTAATGTTCATAATTAAGGACACATAGTTAAATTCTCAAGTTGTCAAAACTTACGGAACCCAAAAGCCCATGATAAACAGGGTGCCAAGGAAGCTAACTCAGAAAAATATGCCCAACTTTACTCTTCCTAAAACAAATTTTTCTTTGTCCCTTGGTATATTATTTTTTGCCTTCACCTATTTTCAGAACGAGTCAGGTGGGACCCATCACAACTTGTTTTAACTGGACTGGAGGGTCCAAGCAGCAACCCAGACTTACTTGAGTGGTGGATGAACATTAAATATGATTTGAAACCTAGGGGGCACCCAGTCTCCAGTCCCTCTGATCCTCGACTTCAATTTAATTTCCTGTACTACATCCATGCTGGATTCAAAGTCTTTCTGGACACATTCTTCATTTACAACCTGCATAAATAACCCAGAAGAGGATTTAGGAGCAACAAGCATATTTCAGGAACTGAAATAAAAGAACATTCAGGGTTTCCCTGGTGGCGCAGTGGTTGAGAGTCCGCCTGTCGATGCAGGGGACACGGGTTCGTGCTCCGGTCCAGGGAGATCCCACATGCCGCGGAGCGGCTGGGCCCGTGAGCCATGGCCGCTGAGCCTGCGCATCCGGAGCCTGTGCTCCGCAACGGGAGAGGCCGCAACAGTGAGAGGC
>NW_006793498.1:3353238-3373862 GCF_000442215.2 Lipotes vexillifer | reverse complement strand
AAAAAAAAAAAAAAAAAAAAAAAAAAAGAACATTCAAATGTGTTCCCAACATTAAAATTTACCTTGAGAAATGAAAACTGCTTTCATTTGAACTAAAGGACCTGGGCAAAGCCCTCCCTGTATCTAAAACCCTCTGCAGGAGAATTGCTTAAGACACCAAGCAGCTGAGATCACTTTGCTTGGTATTTTCAGTTAGTTCTTTTGTTTCCAGACTTCGAATTGCTGTAAGTAGGTCAGTGTGACCTGGAATGCTTTCGTGCACAGCAGAACCTTACCCTCCTTAGTCAATAGGCTGACAAATGCTGCGGATCAGAATCCCCTGTTGTAGTCAGACTTTTCCAGAAGCAGCTCTCTGCAGACACTTCCCGGCTTATACAGGTGCAGAGGCCCCTCTCCCAACCATTATACTTTCCTCTTGGCATCTAAAATCCAAACTCCTGAACTTAGCATCTATGCCCTCCATAGTTTGGTCACTTTTGAGCTTAATTTCCAAGGAAGACTAAGATTAACTGTCCCCAAAACATACCCAGCTACACACAAACACACGTTTTCCAACCACACTGAATCACTCTGCTCAAGAAACACATCATGTGGACTTCCCTAGTGGAGCCGTGGTTAAGAATCCGCCTGCCAGTGCCGGGGACACAGGTTCAATGCCTGGTCCGGGAAGATCCCACATGCCGCAGAGCAACTAAGCTTGTGGGCCACAACTACTGAGCCTGCACTCTAGAGCTCGCGAGCCACAACTACTGAGCCCACGTGTCACAACTACTGAAGCCCGCGCGCCTAGAGCCTGTCCTCTGCAACAAGAGAAGCCACGGCAATGAGAAGCCCGTGCACCACAACAAAGAGCAGACCCCGCTCACTGCAACTAGAGAAAAGCCCACAGAAGAAACGAAGACCCAATGCAGCCAAAGATAAATAAATTAATTAATTTTAAAAAATATTAAGAAAAAAAAAAAAGAAACACACCACGCAGACTTCCCTGGCGGTCCAGTGGTTAAGACTCTGAGCTTCCACTGCAGGGGGGGCAGGTTTGATCCCTGGTCAGAGAACTAAAATCTCGCATGCCCTGTGGCATGGCCAGAAAAAAAAAAAAAAGGGAAACACACCCCGCACCTCCCTGTCACTTTTGCTCCAGCTGCCCTTTGCCAAGAGTGCCCTTCACGTGCCCCTACCTGCTACAGTTCTGCCTGGCCTGACGCTTACCTTGAATTCTGAGATCGCCTATCAGCCTTCCCAAGCTCCCCTGATGAAATGGAACACTGCCTTCCCTGCACTTCCAGAGTGCTTTTCTCCCACCCCGACTTTAGCCTCTGCCACAGAGTCCTCTGCCCCGATGGGTGGCCTGCTCAGCAGGCAGTATGGAAGGGAACCAGCCTGGGCTTTCAAACGAGGCAGCCTGGGGCTCGACTCCCACCGCTCTACCACTGACCAGCCCCACTGAGTGTCTGGAACTAACACTTTAAAATTAAAATAATAGTAGCATCTACCTAATAGGAGACTTATGAGGATTAAAACATGAATTGCTGAGCACAGGCCCTGGTGCATCACAAGCGCTCAATAAACATCAGATCCATCAGCACCCAGCAAAAAAGAAAGACAGAAACATCTGATGTGAACAGCAGGCAAAATGAGAATTTAGGAACTTTTGATTCAAGGTCAACTTCTGTTGATACTTACTATGGAGCCAGCTGCATTCAGGGAGCCTGCCAGCTGATAATTAACTTCTGACATCCAGCACTTCTTGAATAGGTGGTATAACTCTTTGGCTATCAGCTCAGCCGAATTGAAGTTTGGCTCATAAATGACACTAAAATGTAAGAGATGCAAAAATGGAACACACTATATTCATGAGGAGTGTTTTACCGTCTTGTGCTTCAGGTTCTCAACTATCCTTCCCTCTCCAAAAACCAGAGGAGGTGTCATACAACAGACCGTGCATCAACTGCCCACCGACGGTTATCTTACTCGACTCAATGCCTCCACGCTCAACAGGGCAGCTTGTATTTGTTGAGGGTACCAAGGTGGGGAGGGGTGGTGAAAAGAGCACCAGATGTAGAGTCAGAAGACCTGAGTGCAAGCCCTACCTCTGCTATTTAACAGCACGGCGTCCTGAGGCACATCTCATCCGAACCTCAGTTTCTGCATCCATAAAATGGGGTTTAAGAAAACCCACCCATCCCCCCCATGAGGATAAATGAGAATGTGTACAAAAGTCTTTGAAAGGGGCTTCCCTGGTGGCGCAGTGGTTGAGAGTTTGCCTGCCGACGCAGGGGACACGGGTTCATGCCCCGGTCCGGGAGGATCCCACATGCCGCAGAGCAGCTGGGCCCGTGAGCCATGGCCGCTGGGCCCGCGCGTCCGGAGCCTGTGCTCCGCAGCGGGAGAGGCCGCAGCAGTGAGAGGCCCGCATACCTGCTCCGCAACGGGAGAGGCCACAACAGTGAGAGGCCC
Source organism: Lipotes vexillifer (assembly GCF_000442215.2). Taxonomy (NCBI): domain Eukaryota; kingdom Metazoa; phylum Chordata; class Mammalia; order Artiodactyla; family Lipotidae; genus Lipotes; species Lipotes vexillifer. The sequence continues at coordinate 3,371,405 of NW_006793498.1, read as the reverse complement.
ACATACCACAAAAGAAAAAAAAAAAAAAAAAAAAAAAAAAGAACACTTAAAAAAAAAAGTCTTTGAAACACTCTAAAAACACTGTAGGAACTTTAGTAGTGACGGCTTCATTTCTAAGCAGTAATCCTTTTTATTGGAACTGGCTGAATTTGGCCCAAGATGTCAGAGGCCTGGGGTCTACAGTGCCTCAGAGGTGATGGCCTGGGAGTCTGTGTGCAGATGATACCTCTTAGAGGAGCTGCAGGAACATCCACAGGTCTCTGTGGTATTGCTGAAATCTCCAAGTTCTGTGGGAAAATCAAAGAAAGGGTAGCAAGGTCTTTTAATCTGTTTCACTTCATCGTAGTCAAATTTATGAGAACACAGAAATAGACAGCTGCCTGCATCTCAGAAAGGACCAACTATTCAGCATCTCCATACTTCACATTCTTCTGTGTTTCTACTGTGAGACTACAGCTAATGACCAAAGATGGGATTTCAAAATATGCCCATCTGAAATTTCATCAAAATATAATTGAGGCGCCAAACATATCGGACCATAACGAGCACCTGCTTTTGCATTCAAATCTACAAATGAGATGAGAGATTAATATCGAGACATCGTCTGATCTTGGGAGGAGCTTCTCTGAATGCCACGTAAGGTGGCACTGTGTGTGAACAGTGTCAGTATGTATGTGGGGAGGAGGGTACCTAGTCACAGATCATGAGTTTCCAAATCTTACCTACGATAACGAATTCATCCAAGTCACATTTGCAGTCCTCTTTCATCACATCACAGCAAGTAGGTGTTTCAACCACTGGGCTGACCTGTAACACAGCACAACCTAGAAGAAGAAAGGAAGGATATTTCACCAGCAAGAAGAAAAAGGAGTGCCCAACCTGCAACACCTAGCTAAATCGAAATTGGGGAATGAAAGGGCTAGTTGATTTTTTTTTTATTTTAAAATTCAGCTATAAGAATTAAAAAGTACAGGGAGCTCTTTTTGTGTTGTTCTTATATTCACATGATTAAGTGAAACAGACTGCTGAGTCTATTGGGGTCCATAGGAGTATTCTGCCTACTTTTCTGTAAGTTTGAAAATGTCCATAATACAAAGTTTTACAAAATGAAAGAGGGGGGAAAAACACTTTTTTTTCCACAGTGAGGCAAAGAGTATAGGTGACAAACATTGTACTGGGTTGAACATGTCCCCCAAATCATGTCTACCCAGAACCTGTGAATGTGACCTGATTTGGAAATAGGGTCATTGAATTGTAATCAAGTTAAGCTGAGGTCGTACTGGATCAGGGCAAGCCCTAGATCCAATACGACTGGTGTCATAAAAAGAGGGAGATTTGGACACAGACGCAGATATTCGGAGAAAGAACATCCTGTGAAGATGCAGGCAGAGACTGGAGGGATGTGTCTACACACCAAGGAACATCAAGGATCCCCAGCAACTGACAGAAGCCAGGAGACAGGCGTGGACCAGAGCCTCTGGAAGGAACCAACCTTTCCAACAACTTCGTGGCTGACCTCTGGTCTCCACGACTGTGAGAGGATAAATTTCTGTTGTCTTACGTCACCCAGTTTGTCATATTTTGCTACAGGAGCCCCAGGAAACTAATACAAATACGTTTATGCTTTTCTATCCCTAATACCAGTTTGGGGAATTATCCTAAGAATGTCATTAAACAGAGGAAAAAAAGTGAAAGAGGAAGGTTTTGATCACAAAGGAGCTATCTGCAGTCCTTTTAAAGTGTCAAAATATTGAAAGCTACCTAAATGCCAAAGAATTGGGAAATGATTTTGCAAATCATGCTATTACCTCAAGAAACATTCTCACTGAAAAATGTGATCATTGAAAAACCATTCTAGCTGGGGGACAATCAACTTCTCAGCTTGCTTTCCTCATGGGTTAAATGCGGGCAATTTCACCCACCTCTGCGTTTCTCATACTCTTTCGATCATGGTCAGCAGTAACATACAATTTACATAGCAACCAAGTACAGGCACAAAAATAGACTTAACTGATAAACTTCCAGGAAGCATCCCTCACCCTGTGCGAGGTGCATGCTGATACTGTCTAGATTTTTTGTTTGTTTTTAATACTCTCTTGATCAACCTGCAATTTGTTGAACGCCTGCCTTACCTCATGGAGTAAACTCTATGACCATAAATGTCACAAGAGTGATAAAAGATAAATATTTTTATCTGTGTGGTAGAAATATTTTAAAATTTCATTTCACATATTCATATTTAAAAAAAAATTTCAGCTAAGCATGAGCTTCCAGTCAACCATTCAACAAATATTTATAAACTATTTCAGGCCAGGCACTGTATTGAATGCAAATATAAATAAGACAAATTCTCATCTCTCAAAGAGCTTAAGATCTCATGAGGAGGCTGAGACACCGACACACTTAACCACAAGAAAGCAAGGTGTGTGTCCTGGACCTTCAGAAGTTCAGAGGCCAGGGAAGCCATGCACACAGATAATCACAGAGCATCCTGGAGCACAGCTTATGATTCATTTCCCATGAATGGTACCCCTGCCCTGGGATACAAATCATGGAGCATGCCACAGAGCTCGTAGTGGGAGATTGCTTTTGAAGAATGGGAAGGACGAAGGAACTAGTGTGCTGTTCCTGGGGAACCGGCAATCCAGGGGAGCCCAGGGAAGCAAAGGGAGGGAGGCAGGAGCTTATGAAAAATGTCTGCCAGCGAGTAGCACAGGCTAGTAAAACCGGAGCCCATGGTACAGCACAGAGAAGCAAATGGCAGGAGACGTCTGTTGGAGAGGCAGGGAGCAGGTGGACCCCAAAGGCTGAAATCCCAGGGTAAAATGTGGAACAAACTCGGCAGGCCATTTTAGAGGATCAGAAGCTGTGTTCTAGGAGAACAGATGTGTGTAGAATCAATGAGGGGAAAGAGGCTGAAAGTAAAGAGAGAAAATCAAAGGCTGCAAACATACACAGAGGACCTAGATGCAGCTGTCACAGAATGACTGGCCAGAGGCTGCTGTGACGGTCCAGGTAAAAGGTGGGACTGGAGCACAGGTGGCAGGATGTTGTATCACTGTTAAGTCAGGACTGATATTTTTTCCCTTGTAGAAACAGGACAGAGCATGGGCATGAGGAAGAAAGAAGAGGCACAGGTAGAGCCCCGTGTACAGGACTATGAATCCCTTCTTTTCTCCTCACGGGTGGCCTCAAGGGGGACAATGGTCCATATCACATTCCCCGGCTCCGCTGGCCACCGCTGGCTGACCAGTTGTGCAAAGCAGGCCCAGCCAGGTGCTGTTCCCTGGGCATGTGGACTTGGGGTCCTGCAAGGCTAGGTTGAGTTGTGAGACCCTGACTGAGCCGTGAGACCCTGACTGAGCCATCAGGGGGACTGCCGAGCTGAAACCAGATGCTAGGGGGAGGGTAGAAGTCTAGCCGCAGGAAAAGGAGAATGAAACAACTGCACGAAGAGAAGTAATGAGAAGCCACAAAACCCCAGAAAAGACAGATGCCAGAGCTGCCTCTCTACTGGTCAGTTCTGTACTGGCCACCACTGGGTTCGATGAGGATGCTTTGTATTCTTTTTTTAAAAAAATCCCTGTAAATTTGAGCAAGGTAGTATATTCGACATCTATTGATCGTGCACCTGTTTTCTGCCAAGCGTTGTGCTACACACGGAGCCGGTGCCTCCCTCGTCACTGGAAGGTTCCTGATTAAGATGCTAAGTAAAGGCGGTCCCATGGGAAAGGAGGCTTTAGTTTTCATCTTTTTTTTGAAAGGAGGGGGGTTGGAAGGGAGTGATAGATGACTAGTTTAGACAAGTTAAGTTAGTTACCTGCCCACCAGGTAAACACATTCAACAGCTCCCAGGCTTGTGAAGCAAGCCCTTAGAAGAGAGGTGAAAGACTGGGAAGAAACTGGGGAGATATCAAGGGAGAAGGAATAATGGAAAAGCATTGCAGTGGGTGAAATCTCCCAGGAAGTAAATATAGAGAAAGAATCTAGGACTGAAGCAGGACTCAGACTTAGGAAATGGGAAGAAAATGGTTAAGTCCTAACTTCAGTTCTCAGCTTAGGTCCCCTCCGGTCCAGGAAGGCTCCCTGGATCCCAGATTAAAGAGAGATGCCCTGAGCCCGTGACTCGCCACGCTGGGCCCTTGCTTCTGTTAGTCCAGTGATCACGCATCCCTTTCTCAGCCTCTGCTCCGGCGTGACAGCTCCCTGGGGAAAGGAGCACATCCTGTTGCCTGCGGATTCCCAGCACCCAGTGCATCATGGGCTCCTTGTTATCGGGATGAGTGAAAGAGGACTATGGGGTGGGGGGGGGGCGGGGGGGGCGGGGGCCCTGGGTTCTCGCCCGCCAGTCCTCCGCACCCACCCGGGCGGGGGGGGCGGGAGGAAGCCTGTGTAAGAAGAGGGGTGCTGAGTGACAAGACAGAGGAAGAGGGAAAGCAGGATGGTGCCCAAGAAAAAAGCACATCGATTTCATAACTGAATGGAGCACAATGACCAATCCCAAGCCAAGCGGCAGAAATGGTGGGCATCGTACAGGTTACTCCAGAAGCTTTAGACAGAGGGGATGCACGTGGCAAATACAGCAGGAAGCTTTCTCATATTTGCCCCACTTGCCTTCAGAGCCACTGTTGGACGAAGTGGAAGAGCCAGATTCCTGCTTTATGTGGCTATAAAACAACACTTCCAAGTCTGCCGGCTCATTCCCGAGCGACCTGCTGGCCTCTCCCATACTCCAGGTCTCTGTGTGCTGTTGACTTAGAATACTACACTTCATATTCTCCATGACTGATATAATCATATCTGCAATGTAAAAGTGGGTATTTTCCTGCAGAAGAAAAGATGATCAGTTAAAATTCTCACAAGCATAATCAACTTTTTTTTTCCACTGAGGGTGTATTAGATTGAAAAATCAAGAAGTCGTATTTAAGTGGAGTTAATGCGTAGACATACAAATGTTTATTTAACTGTGTTATCATAGGTCATTACATCAAGTACAGCCCATATCTTCCAGAGACAGAAGATTTAGCCCACTGCAACCAAAAGATGACCCAAGTTGAATTTCCTGTGATATGAAACCCTAGACTGGTGGTGCCTCGGTGGGAGACATCATTCATCAATCATGGAAAACTTCCCAGCTGAGTGCACACACTACCAATCAAATGCTGAAATGAAACTTATTTGCCATGTCTCATCCAGTGAAGTTTCCAGACTGAAATCAGAACAGCACATTCTAAGGGATTAACACTCTCGGAGGTTTTAAAAAGAGAAAAGAAGCTGTGTTCACCTTTTCTACATCCACAGGGAGCACAAATGCCTCTGGTGAGAAGGAATTTGAAGAAACCGTTCTTCCACCGACTTGAATAGCACCTGCCAATACAGCAAGTTATTAAAAATAGAGAAAAAGAAGTTCAAAGATTATCTAAGAACAATTCTAGGGAGTGGCTTTTAAATGCTGTTTTAAAAATCAGCACAGGGTCTTCCCTGGTGTTCCAGTGGTAAAGAATCTGCCTTGCAACGCAGGGGACGCAGGTTCGATCCCTGGTCGGGGAACTAAGATCCCACATGCCGCAGGGCAACTAAGCCTGAGCACCACAACTACTGAGCTTGCGCGCTTCAACAAGAGAGCCCGCGTGCCGCAAACTACGGGGCCCACACGCTCTGGAGCCCGTGCGCCATGAGCCACCACTAGAGAGAGAAAACCCACACGCCACAACTAGAGAGAAGCCCTCGCGCTGCAACAAAGAGCCTGTGTACCGCAAGGAAAGATCCTGCATGCCGCAACTAAGACCCGATGCAGCCAAATAAATAAATAAATACAACAAGAAATAAAATAAATAAATATAAAAAATAAAAATCAGCACAATTCTAGAATAAATTAAGACGACAGGAAAAGAAAGACCCTTCTGATGGTAGACCTTGCAGATGGCAGAGGGTCATCACTTCTCCAAGAAGCTTCTGGAGTAACTTGGGAGGAATCCTCAGAGAAGGATTCCCAGAGAGCCATGGGGATGGAGGAGACCAATGAGGAAAGAGGGTAGAAAGAGAAGAGGATCATGGGATCTACCTACAGGAGATGGAGGGTGAGAAGGAACAGTCTAGAAGCAGGGCCTTAAGAATTGCGGGATCATTCCTCCAACTCACTGCATTTGACCTAAAACTTCCCGTTTACAGAGACAAAATCTATCTGAAAAAGGTCAGCACTGGTTCTCTAAAACGTTCTTCCTCCAGTCAAAAACAAGAAGCTGCAGAGGGTATATTCGGCTGACTCATCCATTCTGCATCCTTATTAAGCCACTCCATTACTGGCAATGAACACCACCAAGACAAAAATGAGGCCTGTCAAGTGACATCTTATTGCAGCTTGTAAGGCAAAACATTTCTGTGAGAGCCATAAGCGCCATTGTCCCAACCTGGTGAATCAGAACAAAATGCTACAGATGTTTTGAAGGCTTTACAGCTCTTGGGGTGGCAAACAGAGAGGCAAGCAGGATCTCTCCAACCCCTTTGCCTCGTCTTCAAGAACTCCACTGTTGCATGGAAAACTTTGGACCTCTTAGCTTCAGAAGCCATCTGGGGTGGGCAAACTTTTTCTGAAAAGGACTAGGTAGTAAATATTGTAGGATCTGAGGGCCACACAGCATTTGTTGCAATTACTACTCAGTTCTGCCACTGTCCCGAGAAAGCAGCTACAGACAAAACAAACACAACTGTATTTGTAAAATCAGGAGTCTGGCGGGGTTTGGCTACAGGTCATAGTTTGGGGACCCTGAGGATAGAGGAAAAAGCACAGAGAAAAGTCAGACAGTGGATTCCGGTTCCAGGCCCACCCCCCCCCCACCCCACCCCCGTTCACCAGCTATGCCTCTTCAGTAAAATTTCCTCATCCCTGGAATTGGGATAATTATTATTATTGGGATACTTACCTTACTAGGAAACTGCAGGAGATAAGGAATGTGAAACCATTTTGTAAAAGTGTAGATCCTATGCAGACAGAAGGAATTGTTTCTTACAGCCCCAGGAAATGCTGACAGGCTCAGGTATCTTTCCCTCCCAAATAATCTAAAAAAGGAAAACCCTGCTGCTGCCATTTGAGAGGCAGTAGATCCAGGAAAATCCCAGGCCTTGTGGCAAATGCCTGCCCTCCCCACTGCTGCCCCCATATCAAAGAAAGAAAGAACCATCTCACTTGGGACTTCTTTTTCTTAAGCCCATGGAATGAATCCCCTTACCAAGTTTAAGAGATACTCTCAAAAGACAGAGTGGTTTTTAAAGGTACTTAGATTGCTGGGAGTCACTGTTTTTGGACAAAGCGGCTGGGGTGCCTGTTTTCTTTCTTGGAGAAAGGATAACTTGAAATTGCAGAACCACTTCCTGTAGACGAGTACAAAAAATGATTTGGGGCAGGGGTACACTAGGCCCTACAGGTCATTTTCCGTCACTTTATAAGTTGTCGTGGTGGTGGCCTGCGGGAGAGAGGCCTTTCAATTTTCTCTGTTTTTTCCTCACTCTCCCCTGAGACAACCTAGTAGGAAACTAATTTCTCACTTTTCAACCAGTGGATTTACAAGTCACTCTTTTCCTGAGAGCTATCCGTCCAGGTGAGCGAAAAGAGAAAAAAGGCCTATAATCAGACTGTGCCATTTTGCTCAAATTTGGTTCTTAACTCAAAGTTAGCCCCCTGAAACACTGTCCAAAATCTGCTCTTCTTAAACTATTAATAATATGTTAAAGATTGTCACCATCTTTGACTTTTCAAAAGTTTCAATAGAACAAATAAACCCTGTATTTTAGGAAAGGGGAGGACTGGCTCCTGCTAGTGAGAAATAAATACACACACACACACATACACACACACACACACAGACATACAAAGGCAGACAGCTTTTAAAACTGTTTTGAAGGAAAAAGCTTCATTGACTATTTGAACTAGGATTCCAACAGAAATACACATTAATGCAAAGTGTGAATATAGGGCTTCCCTGGTGGCGCAGTGGTTGAGAGTCCGCCTGCCGATGCAGGGAACACGGGTTCGTGCCCCGGTCTGGGAAGATCCCACATGCCGCGGAGCGGCTGGGCCCGTGAGCCATGGCCGCTGAGCCCGCGCTTCCGGAGCCTGTGCTCCGCAGAGGGAGGGGCCACGACAGTGAGAAGTGTGAATATAGCATAATGAATATTTAAAAATAAACTAAGCATGCCACAAATTTTAACAAGAATTGCTAATTTATTGACTCTTGAGTGGCGTTTGGTATGGATTAGCTCATTTTAGGAATTTCAGTATTTTAGGAATATGTGTGTCACCTCATAGCCCTGGTTTTAAAAGGAAAAGGTTTTCTCCAGTTTGGAGGAATTGCGGTTACTGTTTTTAAGTCTTACTTTTTTTCTAGCCACACCCTGTCCAGGTAAATCTAACAGGGGAAGCGAGTTCCTCTCCTACCTCAGCACTGGTGTGAACCGGAGCCCACCCTGTCTGGACCACCTTCCATCACCACACTGAATGCAGAGCACTTCTGGTGCTCTCCTGCAGGGCACATACCTGCTCCAAGATGGCAGGTGACACTGATTATGAACTAAGTTGAGCTAAGATGAGATTTCCCTGCAGTCTAAGGAGAAGGGGAATCCTTGACTCCGCCCATCGTGACCCATTGTGCTGGGCCAAAGACAGCATGAACTGAGCCCATGCCCTGGATCGTGGGCAAAGTGGAAACCCAGGAGCTTTTCCCTTGCGAGGAACACCTGGCCTCAGCCCCGGGCAGAGCTGTTGTGAGGACAGACAGGAAGGAGGGCGGTCCCCACCAGAGTTACCTGCATCAGTGGAAGCTGTCAGCTGGGAAGGCTTGAAAAAAGCATTGTCAGCCTCACGACACGGCGAGGCAGCCAAATCATTCTTGGAGCTTGTGAACAGAGGCGTCCAAGGACGGCGTCCTGGGAGCACTGCCCGTTCTTCCTTTGAGGTAAGAGAGAAGTCACCGCCTTTTTCAGCTGAGCCCCGGGCAGAGGAGCTGCCCGTGGAGTCCACAGTGCCCTTTGACAATGATGTCTCCACAACGGAGTCCCCAAGAGATAACGGTGAAGGGCCCAAGGGAGAGGCAGCATCCCAGGCAACACGGCTCTCTCTGTTTCCCACTGCTGGCACCTGGGGGGGCGAGTCCTGCAGCTGTTGCTGCACACACTGGGGGTTAATCCAGGCAGCTCTGTGCCTTGTAAACCTGATGTTTGATGCGCAAGAGAGGTGGTCCGTGTCCAGGAGGCTGGGTGAACCATCAATGTCGCCAGGGTCATTGCTGATTCCTTCCCAGGGGTCCACAGGAGAGTCCTGCCGCCCCGCAGACTGTGACACCATCTTCGAGGCTCAGGGCTGGTGTGAATTCCCTTGTGCTGTTGGATTACGACCTTGAACTCAGCACCTGGTCAGCTAGAGGGCTGGGGAGCTTACCTGCAATGAGCAAGCATCATTCATGATAAACAAGGGCTCGATCATATTTTTAACTCCAAATTCTTTTAAGGAAGCAAAGAAACAAGAAATAAAGTTTGTACTTTGCCCTATACAACACAATACATTCCGCTTGGATTTAAAAGGAAAAAATTAATAAATGAATCAGCCATAAAACTAGAAGCAAACGTAAGGGATATGACATTGGGATAGGAAAGGGATTTCAAAGCATAAAAATATTATTTTTATACCAGGATAAAGTCGTATAAGGATACTGCTGATAGAAAAACAGGTAAAAATGTAAAACATCCATGCATTAAATGTCAAACTCAAAATGGGAATGCCATCTGGTAGTAAAGACACATGTTCATAGTTTCTTATTTTTATTTAGTTTGTGTTTGTATTTCAACAAAGTAGGCAAGTGGCATGTGAAACTGAGAACAACCAATAGCACCAAAAACTTTTGTTTTGTATAACTTTACATGAGCCTGTAATACTTAGATTATAACAGCAATACGAATTTATGATTAGCTTATAATATCTAAAGACCACACTACAAACCTAGACTCTATCTTTAAAATGGTGCGCTCACTTTTCAGCTCCGTCTTTAGCTTTAGTAAATTAGGCAGTGATTACAATGTTGAGAGCCACACAAATGAGAAATGCTCTCGTCACTAATTACAGGCCCAGCACATGTGTCTTCCTAATGTTCTCCCACTGTCCTTCACATTGTAAAGCTCCAAACAGCCTTCAACAGCCAAAGCAAGGTTGGCAGGAGGAAGGTTTAGAGATGGAGGTGTCTGCTTGGGCACTGACCCTAAAGGAAAGGTGAAATCCATGGGCACACTGCAGTGAGCCTCCGACTTTGGTCCTCATAAAGTTCCAGGGCTTTGGGCTTCCCTGGTGGCGCAGTGGTTGAGACTCCACCTGCCGATGCAGGGGACACAAGTTCGTGCCCCAGTTTGGGAAGATCCCACGTGCCGCGGAGCGGCTGGGCCCGTGAGCCATGGCCGCTGAGCCTGCGCGTCCGGAGCCTGTGCTCCGCAACGGGAGAGGCCACAACAGTGAGAGGCCCGCAGTTTGGGGGCTAGGGGCATTGAGTGCAAAGGGCATGAGGAAACGCTTTTGGGTGATGGAAATGTAGATCTTGATTGTGGTAGTGGTTACAGGGGTGTATGCTTTCATCAGAACTGACTGAACTTTGTGCTTAAAATGAGTCCACTTTATTGTTTGTAAATTATATCTCAATAAGGTAAAAAAAAAAAAAAAAAAAAGGTTCCAGGGCTTTAAACACCATCATTACGTATAGGCGGCTCACACATGGATCTCTATTCCTGACCTCCCCTGAACTCTGGTCTAGCGTATCTTACTGCTTATTTGACGTTTGTCAAGAAGGCATCACAACTGATATATCCAAAATAGACACTGATTTCCCCCCCGCAAATCTGCTCCTGCCTGGTTTTCCCCATCTCAGCAACCCCCTAGTTGCTGAAGCCCCGAATGTAGGAGCCAGTACTGACCCTACCTTCCCAGGCTCTCCATCTTTAACCGACCAGCAAGCTTATATCTACAGCCACCACCCTAGTGTAAGTCAGCATCTTCTCCCACTGGATCTCCCGCCATCTTCCCAATGGTCTCTGTGCTTCCACTCTCACCTATTTAAAATCAAGTTATTCAGAGACATCTTTTATAAACCTAAGTCATTCCCCTAATCGACCCACCCCCCCATAGCTTCCCATCAAATCTGGAATAAAATCCAAAATCCTTACCTTGTCCTCCAGGCATGACATGATCCTGTCCTGCAGACCTCTCTCGCCTGTCCAACCTCCGGAAGTCCCAACCACGCAGCAAACTCTTGAGTCCCACACACTCTTGCCCACTCTCTGGGCCCCATTGTAATCTCTCTGCTTGGACCACTCTTCCCTCAGATGATCACACATCTGGCTCCTTCCTGTCTTATGCATGCCTGGGTTTATGAATGACTTCCTCAAAGAAGTCTTTCCTAACTACCTCTCTTAACGTAGTTCCCTGGTTACGCCTTCTCACGTCACTTTGCTTAATTTTCATCACAGCAGTTCTCACTTCCTGTCATCTCTGTCTAGCCCCCTGACTAGAAGCTCTGGGAGAGCAGGGGCCTTGTCTAAGAGGGGCAGATGGGGGCTCAATAAAAGTTACAGACTGAATGAATAAAACCAACGAAGTGGAAATAAAGTCACGGGTAGAGGAAAGACGTTTGTGGTCGATACAACTGCTCTATTATGGTAGCAGACTTACTCATCCAGGGATGGAAGTGAATCAATGTTTCCTAAAGATACAAAATTTTTCTTACCCAATGCTTACAAATAGACCAAAAGAAGGTAATGTGGAAACTGGCTTTCCTTGATTTGTGGGTCCTCCACTGTAGGTCATAGTTTTTGGAGTGATGTAGGACATCTATGTATATATATCGTCCTGAGGACACAGCACAAGCTCCAAATCACCAGTCACAAAATATCACAGGATTTGGTGAGATCGGCCAGTGCTCACTACCTGAAGTGTTTCATCTTCCTTCTTCCGACCTCAAATCTCACTTTGTGCCCCAATTTCTCTTTGTCGCACGTCTTTTCCTCTCCAGTAATTTTGAGTGTTATAATTACCAAAAAACCCACTCATGACTATGGCTTTATAAAATGCCAAAAACACAGAAGCCTGGAGTAAAAAGTGAAGCAGTGACACTGCCCCAAGCCCCCACCATTCCCACTTCTTTCCCAGAAATAACATCGTCAACCATTTTATTCCATCCAGACCTTTTTCTATGAATTAACATACATATGTCAGATCAGAAGATATGTCTTATTTTCTTTTTTATATACACATGAGATCATACTAAACATACCCTAAACATACCTTCTTTTTCTCTCAGCAACATGTCTTGAGGGTATATATTCTTTTTTTAAAATATTTATTTATTTATTTATGGCTGTGTTGGGTCTTCATTGCTGCGTGAGGGCTTTCTCCATTTGCAGCAAGCGGAGGCTACTCTTCGTTGCGGTGCGTGGGAGGTGGCTTCTCTTGTTGTGGAGCACGGGCCCTAGGCATGCAGGCTTCAGTAGTTGCAGCACACGGGCTCAGTAGTTGTGGCTCGCGAGCTCTAGAGTGCAGGCTCAGTAATTGTGGAGCACGGGCTTAGTTGCTCTGCGGCATGTGGGATCTTCCCGGACTAGGGCTCGAACCCCTGTCCCCTGCATTGGCAGGCAGATTCTTAACCACTGCCCCACCAGGGAAGTCCCATTGAGGCTGTATATTCTTTACCTTAACTATTTTACCACTTTTTATGGTACAAATGTATCATAAGTTCTCAGCCAGACTCCTATTGATGAAACTTTTCAGTTTTTCACTATTATAAAATATACAGTAATGAACATCTTCATTAATGTTGCTTTTGATTGACTTTCTTTTACTAGATCTTTTCTTTCACTAGTGCCAATTTTAGTTCTGAGTCCATAGCCCATGATAATCTCACTATTTCCAAGAGAATGAAGCTATGTCAGTCATGTTTTATTCTCAATTTTCCGCACATCATATCTGGTTTTGTGTGTGAAAGATGATCACAGATATGAAATCATATGAAAAACACACAACCTCAAACAAATGGTAAGCAGTAGTGTTACCTGTGGGGTTTTTTTTGTTTTTGGTTTTTGGTTTTTTTTGCGGTACGCGGGCCTCTCACTGTTGTGGCCTCTCCCGTTGCGGAGCACAGGCTCCGGATGCTCAGGCTCAGCGGCCATGGCTCACGGGCCCAGCCGCTCCGCGGCATGTGGGATCCTCCCGGACCGGGGCACGAACCCGTGTCCCCTGCATCGGCAGGCGGACTCTCAACCACTGCGCCACCAGGGAAGCCCCCCTGTGTTTTTATAAACAGTTTAAAGTTAATAATTCAAAGAGAATGACATTATTTATGAGCCTCCCAGATATGGAATCAACTGCACTGAGCAAAAACAGACTTCCTGATAAAAAGTAATTTTCAGAAGCAGGTGCTTGTTCTGCTTCCTTCTAGAAAGATGTTCTTGCTTCACACAAATAGCCAGCAGGTGCTGGCTTTGCCAGGTTATAGAATAAGAACATTTTAGAGCTGGAACAGGCCCACAGAAAGTCAAAGCCATATCTAAGGTCACAGCTGGGTAGTGGCAGAGAAAGGATGACAAGCCAGATTGGACACTCATTAGGGAGCGTGAGTTTCTCTGACATGCAGACTGACACAGAGGAGAGAGCAATGATTGGAGATGAAGTCCAGACCCCGGAGATGAGAGATCGTCTCCATTTCTTGATCTTTGGGACAACAGATAATTCAGGAGATACCAAGATACGGTTGTTGGTTGTGTTGCTTATTGCCACATTGCTTGTAGTCTGTTATTCAATTAAACCAATATTTATTGAGCGTCTACTACATGACTGGCAGTGTTTTTGTTCTGGTAGCACTGGGGTAAGAGTGGTGACTGAAATAAGTTTCCTGCCCTCCAGTAGCTTACATTCTGGTGGAGGGGAGACAGGGACTAAACACATTCATAAATTTCAGGCACTGACTGGCAGCAGGTAACATGGATCTAAGGAATGCTTGGCATCTTCTCAAAGTCCTTCCCACTGTAACAAATGAGCTCCCTTGAGTCAGAGATGATTAGGTGCAAAGATAAAATCAATTTCCAAACACATTTCAAAGGAAGAGAAAGCCAGTTGCAAAGCTTACTGTCATTTTTATTGAGATTTTCCTACTGAACGTAAACACAGGCCAGATTACTAGTTAACACATGTGCAGCAGCAAAGGCCCTAGACAAAGGAAAGACTCCAGGACTTGACCCGCAACACCCCAAGTCATTCTGGAAGGTCCCTGAGCACTGGAGTCATTGGTCCCATTGAGAATGACTGCATTACTAGGGCCACTGCTGAGGTCCAGTGTCCGCTGCAAAGATGCAACCTTTGCAAGAGGGGCGGATGACTCACCGTGAACCTCTATAGAGACCTGCAAGACAAAAGTCTTGCAGACCTTAAGCAGGCAGCATTTTGATGGTAGCGAGGAGATGGCTTTAGCTCCTAATACCCCTAAGAATCTTAAAGATACTCCAGGGCTAGGAGCAAGCATGTCAGGTTTAGGATTTAGGATTTTCTCTGCCTCAGCACTAGTACCTGAATACATATCTGGGAGCATCAAAGACTCATCTTAAATGTTACCTTCTCTGTGAGTCCTCCCTGGTCACCCTATAAATAATGGCAACTGCCCCTCCCCCGTAGTTCCTCTCCCCCTTCGCATCTATCTTTCTCTCCATACGCCTCAGCACTAAACCCCATTTCATTTAACCTCAGTGACTAACACCCACTAGAATGTAAAATCTTTGAGGGCGTTTTAAAAACTTTTAATTTTCTTCACTGATCTGTCCCTAGTATCTAGAACAGGGGCATATCATAGGTACTCAACAAATATATTGAGTATATGAATAAAAGAATGAATAAGCTAACCAACGGTACCTAAGTCTGGTTATATTGGTTATTTCTGTTGCCCAAGAAAGGAAGCCAAGAACAGACGTCACCCTGTAGAAGGAACTGGAGATCACGACCTAAAATATCTGCCAACAATTTCCTTAGAAGAAAGGGTGTTAGAGAAATCGCAAACAAGAGTTGAGGGTGAAAGGTCAAATTCATTTCTCTCAGTTTTATGGTGTCTTACTGAGCATGCCAGGTAAGAGACAAAAGCAAGCAGAGAATGAAATGATCTTTAACCACAGCATGTGAGCTCTTTGGTTAACACAGTCCCCAGGACCTCTTCCCATCTTTCTGTATCCACTTCCCTTCATGCTTTGACTTTAAGCAAAGGCTAATATCCCCCAAGGATGTCTACAGACTCAAGCGATCACAGATCACACAGAAACTTTTAAGATGCCCAGTAATGCAACTCCATAGCTTCCATGACAGTGGCCAGGAATCAGAGTAAACTGCAGTTTTGAAACAGCTGCACCTTCACTGCACATGTGCTGAATGCTGTGTTCTCATACGAAAAGCACCAGGAAGGAAACAGTACCACACCGCAATGGTGGCTGGTGGCATCACAGGACTCCTCTCCATCCAAGTCAACCTTTGGCAATGACCCTTCATTTTGAAGGTCTGTTGTCAGAAGAACACAGAGGAAGGACAGAAAGCAGGGTGGGGTGGGGCGGGAAGGGGAAGACCCAGCCAGGGAAAAGGTCAAGGAAACCCAGATATTTGCCTAAGAAAACTGCAGGGTTGCACAAGATGCACAGATGACTTTCTGTGGTCAATGCATCTGTCATACTTACCACTCTCGTTCTGCACAATGAAAATTTATGATATTTTGCGTGTTATTAGGCCAATTTGGGAACTGAAATGCAGACCTTTAGGGGACTTGCCCAAAGTCTCACCATTAGTAATCAGCAGAAGTAGAATAAAAATAAAAGTCTAACACCTGATCCAAAGCTCCTTCCACTGGTATTTACATGTTCCGTTTGGGCTGAAATTAGCAGGATATTTTCAATTTCTTTAGCAAAGTAATTTTAATAATTTCCCCCTCAGAATTGTCACAAAGCATGGGATTAATAACCACACAGCTACATATATTTGATCCCATGCCTTTAGAACAGTTGTCCCCAGAATTTTATATGACTTCCTACTTGTAAAAAAAAAATCTTTGCATTTACATCTCCAATATAGGACTATTTACTTACAAACCTTACATATACACAGATATTTGAATACATTGTATAATTATAAAGCATCATTGAAAAGATGCAAGAACATAGCATTTTGTTCTTGTTTTCCAATGAATCATCTTGTACCCTAAAGGTACATAACTTCCACTTTGGGGACCACTGCTCAAGTAATGCTTTACTCAAAAATCAATAACAGGGGCTTCCCTGGTGGCGCAGTGGCTAAGAATCCTCCCGCCAATGCAGGGGACACGCGTTCAAGCCATGGTCCAGGAAGATCCCATGTGCCACACAGCAACTGAGGCCATGCACCACAACTACTGAGCCTGTGCTCTAGAGCCCGCAAGCCACAACTACTGAGCCCATGCGCCACAACTACTGAAGCCCACGCACCTAGAGCCCGTGCTCTGCAACAAGAGAAGCCACCGCATTGAGAAGCCCACGCACTGTAACGAAGAGTAGCCCCTTCTCGCCGCAACTAGAGAAAGCCCGCGCATAGCAGCGAAGACCCAACGCAGCCAAAATATAATTTAAAAAAAAGAAACAACAAAAAACATCAATAACAAAAAGGCTTATACATGAATATAATTAGATAACTAAATAAGACTTAGAAAAATATGAATACAAAAATTTACCCAAAGTAAGGGTGTGTACCTGCACTTGAAAGATAGCTAGATTCCCATATTTGGGCAAAGTAAAATGGGGACCCATATTATTGATAGAAAACAGTCTGACAGTTCCTCAGATGGTTCAACATCCAGTTACCATTTGAACAAGTAATTCCACTCCTGGCTATATACCCAAGAGAAATGAAAGTATATGTTACCACAAAAACTTATACATGAATTTTAGAAATCGAGATGTAATTGACATACAGCCCTGTATAAGTTTAAGGTTTACAGCATAATGATTTGATTTACATACACTGTGAAGCAATTATCACAGTATGTTTAGGGAACATCCATCCTCTCACAGAGGTACAAAATTAAAGAAATAGAAAAAAACGTTTTTTCTTCTGATGAGAACTCTTAGAATTTACTCTCTTAACAATTTTCATATACAACATACAGAAGTGTTAATTATATTATTATCGTGTTGTACATTACATCGCTAGCACTTATTTGTGTTATAGCTGGAAGTTTGTACCTTTTGACTATTTTCATCCAATCCCCCTCCCCTCCCCCTCCAACCTCATCACTGGCAACCACAAGTCTGATCTCTTTCTCTCTAAATTTGTTTGTTTTTGAAGTATAATTGACCTACAGCACTATGTTAGTTCCTGTTACAAAACAGTGATTTGTTGTTTCTATACCTACGTGAATGTTAATGGCAGTATTATTCATAATAGCTAAAAAGTGGAAACAACCCAAATGTTCATCGATTGAAAAATGGATAAACAAAGTACACTAGAGCCATATAATGTAATATTATTCAGCCATCATAAGAAGGGAAATACTAATGCATGCTACAACACAGATGAGCCCTGAAAACATCCTACTAAGTGAAAGAAGCCAGTGACAAAAATATTTCTTATGTATTTATTTATTTATGAATGAATGAAATGTCCAGAATAGGCAAATCCATAGGACAGAAAGCAGATTAGCAGTTGCTTTGGGGGATGGGAAGATAGGGGATAACAGGTAAAAGGTATCTTTTTGAGGTTCTAAACGTTCTCAAACCAACTGTGGGAATTCTGGCACATACCTGTGAAGACACTAAAACCACTGGATTGTACACTTTAATTGGGTGAATTCTATGTTATGTCAATTCTATCTCAATCTCAATAATGCTGTTGAAAAAATGAAATGGGCCAAGTACCCATCTCCCTTCAAAAAGGTCTGGGAAGACTACAGAGCACTGGTATTCCGTGTGCCACAGGGATCAAAGGAGCACAAGCTGTAAGTCAGGCTGAGAACAAAAGCACTGAAAGCTAAAAGGGGAAAAAGAGAGTAGATAAAGGGAGTACGGAATAAATGTGCCTAAAGTGGGCATGGAGAAGGGAGAGAGTAAGTAGAAATGAAAATGCCATGACTGAACTATGTAGG
>NW_006793498.1:3342073-3353218 GCF_000442215.2 Lipotes vexillifer | reverse complement strand
GTAGGGAAAAAAAAAAGAAAATCCCAAGGGAGAGTAAGGACAATACCATTGGCATGATGGCTGAATAATGGGGCACCGATTGTCTACACTGAGGGCTCCAAACATCCACCCTTATCTTTACACAAGCACTGCAGGGGAGGTTCTGCTGGTCCCAATTTAGAGATGGGAAAACAAAGTCAAAGAGATTAAGTATCATGGTCATGTTTGGTTCAGTGCCTATCTTTTAGAAGTATATACAGAAGGATTTAGAAATAGTTGATAGAATTTCTTGAATTTGCTTTAAAATAAAACAGTGCCAGTGGGGGGATATGGATGAAACACAATTGGCCATTTTGATCATTGTTGAAGGTGGGAGAAGGGCACATAGACTGTTCTCTCTACTTAATGGTTGAAATTTTCCATAAGAAAATTTCCAAGTTAAAAAAAAAACCCTTCAACATGTGCTATATCTGTCTGTGTGTCCCTAAGTTACCTCTCTGACCCCCTTATCTACCTCTGTACCCCTACACCTCTATACCCCTCTGCAACCCTACACCACTATACCCCTTTACACCCTTACACCCTTCTACCCCCCTGTCTTACTCAAATTTACCTTTGGGTTGAGAATTTCCCTATCACCCTGTTAAAAACTGCATCCCTACAAGTATACCCTATCCCGATTTACTGCCTTCCCCCCCCACCACTGCACAGCATGTGGGATCTTAGTTCCCTGACCAGGGATTGAACCCATGCTCCATGCAGTGGAAGCGTGGAGTCTTAACCACTGGACCACCACAGAAGTACCTGCCTTGTTTCTTTTTCCATCCTCTGAGAGCACTCACCATCATCAGTTCATTACTAACACTTAGATGGCATTTACTATGTGCCTGACACTGTTTTAAGCTTTCTACACACACACACACACCTGATCCTCCTAACAACCTATGAGGTAGATATGACAACACTGTCTTTATTTTACAGATGAGAAACTGAGGCACGGTTAGTCAATGGAGCCAGTTTCCCAGCCAGGCAGTCTCGCTCCAAATCCACATTCTTACCTACAACAGCACAGGGGTGAAGGGAAGACCTTTAAATAGCACGGATCCAAACATCACTCCAGATCATCAAAATTCACCAAGCACGGACTGGCTGCTGTCAGCCTGGCCACATCAGTAACACTGACACGGTTACCTCCCTCAGCCCAAATCTCCATCAAGACCACAGTCTAAATTAAGAGTGAGAACCTCCCCCAAAAAAGATTTTACATAGGTCACAGGACAGTTCAAATGATTTGACAACTGAACCGTATTGTTTAAAATACCCTTAATATAAGCATCTACAGAAATTCAAGTTTCCTCACCTACCAGATTTAAACTGGCTGTCCCAAAAGCTGTCTTCTAAGAACAATTTCCAAGCAAAGAAAGAGAGGATAGGGAAGTAACTTACATATATTTTCAGGACTCGGTTGTTCTCTGACCCACTATAGCTTGTTGGAATAAAAGGATGTAGAATGTAAGGATTAAAAAACAAACAAACAAACAAACCCTCCACCCTCCAATTTTCATCACCTGAACTCAACCAGAGAAAAGCATGTGCTGGCTGTGAGTGTTATTCAATGTTACCTGCCAGAAAAACTTTGAGGTCTAATTTGCATTTCTCTCTTTTAATAAACGTAATGCTAAGGATCCAAGAACAGAACTCAAGAATTTTTTAAAACAATTTTCAAACATAATTGTTGGGTAAATCACATTGTGTATAGTCTTCTCCAGCTTTTACTCGTTGGCCACCTGCCAGCCTACTGTTAACAGATGACAAGAACACTTTGACTCTGAAACTTCCCTTTACATGCTGAGAAGTATTTCTTTCACAGTTCACGCTCCATGGTCACGTGAGAAATAAAGCGTTCGCTCACTTCGGGATTATTATCACTATTTTGTGGATGAGAAAACCGAGGCTCAGAAAAAAGAAGTAAAGACCACACAGCAACTTGGCAGCGAGCTGAGCGTCCTGAATCCCTGCTCCAGAGCCCTTAGTCTCACTCCTGACTGCCTGTATGTGTGGGAGAAAACCCAGAGCAGAAGTTAAGAAACAAACACAAGAGTACCAATCAAATGTAATTGTTATGCCAATCTGAGAGAAATTCCTCACTACTAGCTGTGTGACCTTGGGCAAGGCACTCAACGTCTCTGTGCTTCAGTTTCTTTACAGACTTTTGTGAGAACTAAATGGATTGTAACATTCATATCAGAGTCTGGCACACAATAGTCTATAAAAGTTAGCTTTAGGGGCTTCCCTGGTGGCGCAGTGGTTGAGAGTCCGCCTGCCGATGCAGGGGACACGGGTTCGTGCCCTGGTCTGGGAAGATCCCACATGCCGCGGAGCGGCTGGGCCTGTGAGCCATGGCCGCTGAGCCTGCGCGTCCGGAGCCTGTGCTCTGCAACGGGAGAGGCCACAGCAGTGAGAGGCCCGCGTACCACACACACACACAAAAGTTAGCTTTATTATCACCCTTTGTGTTATTTTATAAAGTATTAGACAATCTAGTTTTTTTTATAAACTTATTTATTTATTAATTTATTTAATTTTTGGCTGCAGTGGGTCTTCGCTGCTGCACGCGGGCTTTCTCTAGTTGCGGTGAGCGGGGGCTACTCTTTGTTGCGGGGCGCAGCCTCCTCATTGCGGTGGCTTCTCTTGTTGCGGAGCACAGGCTCTATGCGCGCGGGCTTCATTAGTTGTGGCACACGAGCTTCAGCAGTTGTGGCTCGCGGGCTCTAGAGCGCAGGCTCAGTAGTTGTGGCGCACGGGCTTAGTTGCTCCGTGGCATGTGGGATCCTCACGGACCAGGGCTCGAACCCGTGTCCCCTGCATTGGCAGACGGATTCTTAACCACTGCGCCACCAGGGAAACCCCTAGACAATTTAGTTTTATTTCCCAATCTCTTAAATGAGTCATCTTTCAACTCCTTTTAGTTAAAATGGAAAAGCCAGTCAGAGGTCTTGTTTGGTATCATGAAAAGATACAATATGACATACAGGCTCTAGTACTGCTCACTTTTATAGCCTCTGGAAGGCTGGACACGCTTATCTCAAATGGACTGCTTAAATTTTAACAGTAACACAACCAACCATGCGAATCTCTCAGTATTAGATATATGAATCTAAATTTAGTAATAAGAGAAACTATTCTAATTTGTCCTTGCTAATATGTGCTATGATTTGTGTGGGAACATTTCCGGAGCTCTTTACCTAGCTTCCTCTAAAAGCATTCGGATTAAAATGCTTATTCTTGGATGTCTATCCTTGGCTCTGACGGAATTTTCCCCGCGTCAGAAAACAAGAACTCCAACTTCAGAAAGCCAACAATGTTTTCGGAGCTAAACCTGTTTTCCTGAAGAACACGTGCAATCAAATCTAACCCCCCAGCCGCTCCAACAAAGACTTTCAACTTTCATGCACTCTCCGAGCACCTCCCCCGCTTTGTACCCGCCCTAAAGAAGCTGATGAACAAGGCAAAGTTCCTGTCCCCTGATGTCACACTGTGCTGGGCAGTTTCACGACGGCTGTGCCGTGAAGAGGAACTGCAACAAGAAACTGAGAAACAGACACATCTCGCCCCTCTGACAGGTAACCAGGAAAACGCCCGCACTGCCGCGAAGTTCCTGCCTTAACTCGGCTATGAGCAAGGTTCCGTCGGTGTCCAGGAAAAAGGTGTGGGCAGCAATGCTAAATTTGTACAAACCACACTTTATACTTTTCAAAATACCACCCTCCCTCCAATTCTCTTCCAAACCACCCAGTGAGGTGGGGCAGGAACCATCCCCACGCTTCTCACACTGAAGTTCAACGAGGTTTCCTGACTTGCTGAGACCTCTGCTATTCGGCCTCATGACAGGGTCTAAGAAACCCAAGTCTGCCGATCCTCAGTCCTTTGCACTTTGCCTGCACATCTTCAATTTAAAGAGCCTTCCAAATTGCACCGGCATAACACAGGGCAGCTCTTGAATATCCCCTTTCCTTTGAGTCTTCGTTCCCATTAAGACTAAAGGACCCCTCTTCTGAAGGTGCTCTACCTTCTCCAAGCCGACAGCATCAATTGCGCAGGAGGTCGGTAGCAAACCTTCCGCGCGGCCCCGGGCAGGCGGGGTGAGGGTGAAACGCAGCATCCGCTATCCCCGCTGCAATCTCAGCAGGTGGATGTCACACCTGGCTCCCGGACGAAACCTTGCGCGGCGCTTTCGCACTCTAACCTAGTTCAGTTAAGCAGCCAAAAGTTGCTTGCCACCAGGTTTGGGCGTGTTAGGCGGGTGCTCCTCCGCAGACCTTCGCCTGCTGTGTGGGCGCTTTTTGTGGAACCGGGAAAAGCCACCGAGTCCGGAGCCCCGCGTCCGGGACCACGCAGGGCGCAGGATTCGCGCTTACTGAGAGTCGCCCTGCGCAAAAGTGCCTGGTGATTCGGCTCCTGCGCCCCTCCGGACCCAAGCCGAGCACAGGGTCGTCCCCACCCTCACCCCCTGCAAGGCAACTCCACAAAAATCCGCCACCCTTACCCAGATGCCCCCTCCTACCTTCTCCCGGGGGCGGGGCGGGGAGGGCGGGACTCGGCACTGCCCTGACCTACCTTGGGGGTCCCCCGAGTCTCCGCTCTGCGCTCGCCTATCTGGCGTCCCTCCCCCTCTCCCCGCACCTCCCGCAGCTCTCGCGTCCCCGGCCCCGCCCGGCTCAACCAAGCGGTGGAAAACCATGTGGGCGCCGCGCGGCGTCTCCTCTCTGGCACGGCTCCGAGCCGCGTTGCGCTGTCACTGCGCCCCCCAGCGGCCGAGAGAGAGAGCAAGGAGGGGGAAGCGGCGCCCTAACGCCGCCACCCCCATCTCCCCGCGCCAACCAAAAAATCCGGGGCTCCGGCAGCAATCCGAGAAGCTCCCCGGGGAAGCGAAGCGCCACTCCCCGGCCTGCTGCTCGCGGGGAGACGCCAAAGAGGCGAGCTGGAAGCCACTCGGGCCCCCTGCGCTCCCCCCGACACCGGGCCCTGGGTGATGCGGGCTGGGGACCGCCGGAGCGGCTGTGCTTCCTTCTCCCTCGGTTCCCTCCGGAAATCCCACCCTACCCCTCGCTGGGGGCCCAAATGGAACCGCGCTTTCCGGGGTCGAAACGAGATAATCACACACCTGGCGGACTTAGATGCCCAACCCCAAAGCTCAAAGCATTCGTCTTCAGCGTCAGTGCTATTGCCTGAAATGATCTTCCTTAGTAATTTGGATTCAAGTCTGCACCGCAATCAATGGGCCCAGCGAGGACCTGCAACTTACCCGGAGCGCGAGCCGCGTCTTTCTGACCTCAGCGGGCTGCTCCCCGCGGAACCCCACTCCGAGGACGCCACCGCCAGCATTCGTTCAACCTAATCGTCCTTGTCCGCCTGCAGCGAGGGTTTGGAAACCCATCACAGCTGTGCCGCGCAGAGCACGCAGATCGCGGTGGAGGCTGGCGAGAAGCAGCCAACCAATACAGAAAGTTTTCACAAATAGAAACCTAAGCCCTGTCAGTACGGCTGAGTGCACGGCGTCCCTCGGCCCCTAAGGAGCTTCAGCGCGCTCCAGCAGCGCCCTAAAGTCTCTAGGGGAAAGAATCTCCCTGTTACCTGCTCCGGTAACAACACGCAGGTGAGCCAGTCCTGGCCCTTCTGCTCGGTAAAACCAAACCCGCACCGCAGTCCTTTTGGTTCCTTAGCTTTGTCCTTTGTCACTTCCAGGAACATGCAAGTGACATTGTGGAACCATGTCAGAGGTATTTTTGGCTTTATTTGCCGGGGGTCTCTCTGAAACATCCCCCTCCTTGGCGCAGCCTGGCGTGGAGTTAGTTAAGGGGCGGCGCCGCGTAGACGCTGCTTCTTCAGATGAAGCCCTAAGTGAGAATCAAGATCAAAAGCCAGGTGAACGCTGGCTGTCAATCACCCGCTTCCGCTGAGGGCAGCCGGTGTGGAGCCTAGATTGGCTTAGACCTGAAAGAGCTCTGGGCATTTGGGGTTCTGTCTCAGGAATTCACGTCTGCTAAAAGCCGACTGGGAAGGGCTTACACTAAACTAGATCAAGAAAGAAAAGGGCATGGGATGTGTGCTAACGTTTGCAGAGTCTCTGCTATGTGCCAGGTACTTTTCCTGATTATTTTCAACATCCCCGAGAATAACAAATCATTTATTCCCATTTCACAGAGGAGGGATCTGTGGCTTAGAGAGGTTAAGTCACTTGCCCAAGGTCACGCAGCCAGGAATTAGCACAGTCAGGCTTTGAAAGCAGATGTATCTAACACAAAACCCCATGTCCAATTGCCACTGTGCCACTAGCAAGACACAGAGGAAGAATGAAATGACACAGAAGGGGCCAAGCCAGAGCCTTTCTAAGGAATATTTAAAGGAGGAATCAGGAGGAAGCTGAGAGAAAGAATCTTAAAACAAAGGCAAATGTCATGCAAAGTAAATCAGAGAGTCTACTAGTCAAAATCAAACAGACAAACGAAAAACAACAACAAGAAAAACTGAGTAGGTGCTAGACCGCACAGAGTCTCAGGCAAGAAAAGTATTCTTGTAGGGAGACTAGGAGATTTTGCACCAAGACGATAAGGTTTGGTCAGTTCCCTCTGAAGCCACTTTGAAATCATCTTTACTAACAGGTAAAGAGGTAAATAGCCCGGCCTATGCACTGTTGTGTGGGGCATTCTATAAATTAGAATGTACACATTCCACATCTAATCACAGATAAAGGAAGCCCACGTTCTGGAGGAGTATCTCTAGAATTAAGAAAATTCGAGGACAGATTTTTCAAATTAGGAATACTCACTGGAAATCTGCCCTGGCCCCTCAGGGATCTGGAAGTAGAATTTTCCAGTCGCTAAATGCTGAGGGATAGGCTTTCCAAGACTACCTTATTGATTGGTCAGTCCTGAAAAAGTCACAGATAATTACAAACCAAGAACCATACAGGAGAAGCAGAGGCAAGTTTTATTTTTCATGGGGAAGGTCATCTGCCAGGTCATAATGCCCTCCAGGCCCCAGGTCTCAAGGGCAGTGAGAGCAAGTACCAGGAACAACTTAGCGCTTCAGCCAGCAGGGCTCCCGCCCGGCACCCGTTGGTCACACACAAAGCTCCTTTGTGACCGGGACGGCCTTGTAGGAGACTAGAAGCCTGGCAGCTGCCTGTCCAAACCCAGCCGGGCTGCACAAGAAGTTATTTGTGCCAGGAGCAGAGATGCGACCCTGCTTTTGAGCTCAGCTGACAGAGCCAGCAAAGGGGAAATCAGCTTCTGTGCAGAGCAGGGAGGAACTGAGCTGAAATGA
The DNA here is from genome assembly GCF_000442215.2 of Lipotes vexillifer. NCBI lineage: Eukaryota > Metazoa > Chordata > Mammalia > Artiodactyla > Lipotidae > Lipotes > Lipotes vexillifer. The sequence goes on along the minus strand of NW_006793498.1, from coordinate 3,345,913 downwards.
ACAGCAGGAGGAGCTTCAAGAAGGCGCCTAATGGTATGGTCACCATGCAGACATGCAGGGAAGGAGGGACCATCCTGTGTGGGAGGGAAGCCAGGACACACACCAGGGTATCTGAGAGATACCCACTTTTTTTTTAACCCACAAAACCCCAAATCTGTATGATTCCATTTACATGAGGAAGCTAGAATTGGCAAATTCATGGAGACAGAAGATAGAATAGAGGGTACCAGGTCCTGGACGAGGGAAAATGGGGAGTTGTTTCATGCGTACAGAGTATCTGTTTAGGATGCTGAGAAAGTTCTGGATATGGATAGCGGTGATGGTTGCACATTACTGCAAATGTACTAAATGCCACTGAAGTGTATTCTTTTTTTTTGCCGTATGCGGGCCTCTCACTGCTGTGGCCTCTCCCGTTGCGGAGCACAGGCTCCGGACGCGCAGGCTCAGCAGCCATGGCCCACGGGCCCAGCCGCTCCGCGGCATGTGGGACCCTCCCGGACCGGAGCACGAACCCGCGTCCCCTGCATCGGCGGGCGGACTCCCAACCACTGCGCCACCAGGGAAGCCCCCACTGAAGCATATTCTTAAAAAATGTTTAAAATAGTGTCATGTATATTTACCACAAAGAAATATATATGTATTTTATTATAATAAATACATATGTACGTATTGAAAATCTACTATCACGATGTGACACTTCTTTGGAGTAAAAGCCCAAGTGAAAGCACGATGCTAAGAGAGGGGCCCCGACCTCTGGGGATTAGTTTCTTAAATTTTAATAAATCTTGCTCTCTTTTGCTTTCCTTTAGGGGTGTCAGAGACCAGCTTTGGGGAAGGAAGACGAGTCCTGCCATTTTACTATTTGCTTCTGCTGTGATAGGTAGCCTGGGGTTTGTTAGTGGCACACTCAGAGATACCCCGCCCTGAAAGAGCCTCTTTACCTGTAAGAGACAGAGGCGGTTAAAACAAAAGGATTGTAACCCCAGGTGAAAATACTCTTTGCTTCAAGGAATACCAGGCACGGACAGTCCCACAGCTTCAGGCAAACCCCGATGCCCAGGGTCAGCTTGTTCCATGGAGACGTCAGGATGAGGGGCCTGTGCCCCTGGCCTGACAGATAATGAGTAAATATTGTCCTCTATTCCTCCTCCTCTCTCTCTTTATCACACAATTCCTGCTTTTGTTTCTGGAGATGCTCTCAGCTGGACGAGTAGAACCGGAAGCTGCACCTGTTCTCTGGTCCCTTTTCATGATGAAAAATGTGGTATGCACAAAAATCTGAGGTCTCGCATGAGTGCAGTGGTAAACGGTTATCTGCGTTAGAACTAAAAATAGTAAGTTGTTTGTATTCTGTCTTGCCCACTAGATTGTGGACCCAGAGGGCCTTACTTACTTATTTCTGAATTCCTTCCCCCACAATGCCTCCTCCCCAGGACCCAGGCCTGTACCTTCATATGTTTTAGGTGTTTCATTAAAATTCCAACTGTTCATGTGGCTTATGGGGTGTGATTTGAATGCCATCCTACAAAAGAGGAAGACATTCAGCTAAGATTATCCCATGTTTGGGGACAGTTAGTGTGTCCAGAGTTCAGTCTTAGTCAACATTTAAAGTGTTCTTTACTGTGGTCTCAACCCAATTTTCAGTCTCTTCTTTCACCCCTGCCTCAATTACTCTGAGATTCACAATGGCCCACCAACTGCTCTGGGAGAATTCTTCATATTTTCCTACCCTTTGTAACTCAAGCCATTAACCACGTCTTATATTTTTCACACCTGCTTCCCAGAGGTGACCCTTCAGTGTTTCATGCCTGACATTTCATTAGTTTCTGTAGGAGCCTTCTTTTCCACATGGACGGTTTGATAAGGAAAGGCCGAAACACCTAGATAAAATCCTATATGGCTGGTATTGAATTTTTCTCCAAAATTCTGTTACCATAACAAAGTTACCTTATTTTTCTAAATTTTTTTTCTAAATTTAATTAAGTTTAACTTGGTATCTCTACCTGAATAAGTGGCAAGAAAAATATGTCGTGTGTTAGAGAGCCTTGCTGCCTCCCTAGATTTTCTCAAGAGCCCACATGCTTACGTAACGTCCGAGGAAAGATTTCTAGTTTTTGTTCCATCATGGTCACTGCATGATTCTCATTGTTGAAGTCGATTAATTTGGGAAGTTCCATCACTCTGTGCCAAACGTGGGTGTAAGGATCCTTCACCAAGCTCTTAGGGATGCATTTACTCAGCATCCAAATGTCCCTTCAGAGAGTCTGACCCTGTCTCACAGGTCCTCTCTGTCCTTCCCATCAAAAATAAAAAAAATAAATAAAAGTAAAAAGTAAATAAAAAGAATCTCTTTTCCTTAGCTCCTACTTGAAGAAGCTGCTTCCCACTCAGGCAACTCCTGCCTTTTTGCTTATCGTATGACAAAACCACAATTACACCAAATACAAAAATCTCTTATCTCTGACCCGGGGGACTCAAAGCCCTGCTGGCCCTTTCCAGGGAGGTAAGAGAAAAGTGGTCTCATTCATTCAGATTTTTCTGCAAAGCAGTAAGAACAAAACAACTGAGTTTCTTAAGAAATTATTTTGCCACATGAAATTTAAAAATTAAAAACATTTAACGTGCCAGTACAATGAATACCAATGGATGAATGGAAGTTACGTCTCTATAACATAGATGGATCCAACCAACAGCTTCTCTCTCACTGATTCATTTCAGCAGCCATTAAAATCATTCAGCTTTATTTGATGTTCTGATTTCATGCTCTCCAAGCTATCTTCTATTTAAAAATTGATTTTCTGTGTCAATTTGCCTACAGGGAAATGAGATGCTGACCAGCCAATATGGGCATTCCCACCTACTCCATTTCCCCAGTTATGTTTCTCACAGTAAATAGTAATAAATTATCATTCTTGCTTATATATAAAGCTCCAGTGAGTTTCATCAGATTAAATCAGATCCTGTGATAGGGAGGACAGTGTCCCCCAAAGATGTCCACATCCTAATGCCCAGAGCCTATAGTTATGTTATGTTGCATAGTGAGGGGGAATTTAGGTTGCAGATAGAAATAAGGCTGCTGGGGCTTCCCTGGTGGCACAGTGGTTGAGAGTCCGCCTGCCGATGCAGGGGACACGGGTTCGTGCCCCGGTCCGCGAAGATCCCACATGCCGCGGAGCCGCTGGGCCCGTGAGCCATGGCCGCTGAGCCTGCGCGTCCGGAGCCTGTGCTCCGCAACGGGAGAGGCCACAACAGTGAGAGGCCCGCGTACCTCAAAAAAAAAAAAAAAGAAAGAAATAAGGCTGTTGATCAGCTGACTTGGATGATTCCCCATGGGTCCATTGTAATCACAAGCGTCCTTATAAGTAAAAAAGGGAGGCAGGAGAGTCAAAGTGATGCAAGCGACAAAGATTCAACCAGCCATCTCAGGCTTTGAAGATGAAAGGAGGCCATGAGCCAAAGAATTGCAGGCAAGATCTAGAAGCTGGGAGAGACAGGAAATGGATTCTTCCCTGGAGCCTCCAGAAGGAATGTAGCCCAGCTGACACCTTGATTTTAACCCCATGAGACCCATTTTAGACTTCTGACCCCCCAAACTGTGCAATAACAAGTTTGTATTGTTTTAAGCCACTGAATTCTTAATATTGTGAATCAGCAATAGGAGACTGCTACAGCTCTACGATAGGGAATTGTTACTGCTATAGTACAGACCGCAAGAGACTGAGTGATTTTATTTATTTATTTTAAAATTTATTTATTTATTTTTGCTGTGTTGGGTCTTCGTTTCTGTGCGAGGGCTTTCTCTAGTTGCGGCGAGCGGGGGCCACTCTTCATCGCGGTGCG
>NW_006793498.1:3333026-3341638 GCF_000442215.2 Lipotes vexillifer | reverse complement strand
AAGGGGAGAGGCCACAACAGTGAGAGGCCCGCGTACCTCAAAAAAAAAAAAAAAGAAAGAAATAAGGCTGTTGATCAGCTGACTTGGATGATTCCCCATGGGTCCATTGTAATCACAAGCGTCCTTATAAGTAAAAAAGGGAGGCAGGAGAGTCAAAGTGATGCAAGCGACAAAGATTCAACCAGCCATCTCAGGCTTTGAAGATGAAAGGAGGCCATGAGCCAAAGAATTGCAGGCAAGATCTAGAAGCTGGGAGAGACAGGAAATGGATTCTTCCCTGGAGCCTCCAGAAGGAATGTAGCCCAGCTGACACCTTGATTTTAACCCCATGAGACCCATTTTAGACTTCTGACCCCCCAAACTGTGCAATAACAAGTTTGTATTGTTTTAAGCCACTGAATTCTTAATATTGTGAATCAGCAATAGGAGACTGCTACAGCTCTACGATAGGGAATTGTTACTGCTATAGTACAGACCGCAAGAGACTGAGTGATTTTATTTATTTATTTTAAAATTTATTTATTTATTTTTGCTGTGTTGGGTCTTCGTTTCTGTGCGAGGGCTTTCTCTAGTTGCGGCGAGCGGGGGCCACTCTTCATCGCGGTGCGCGGGCCTCTCACTATCGCGGCCTCTCGTTGCAGAGCACAGGCTCCAGATGCGCAGGCTCAGTAGTTGTGGCGCACGGGCCTAGTTGCTCCGCGGCATGTGGGATCTTCCCAGACCAGGGCTCGAACCCGTGTCCCCTAGCATTGGCAGGGAGATTCTCAACCACTGAGCCACCAGGGAAGCCCGAGACTGAGTGTTTGATTGCACTGATGAAATGCAGTTCCTGGAGCTGCAGTCTCGTATCCGTGCCAAATGGGTTCCTGCACTCCCCTGAAAATATCTCAATATTTTTCCCTCTCTCTGATCAACAAAGTGCTCTGAACATAATATAGGCCCTTAAAAATATTTGTTGAATCAATGAGTTTTTGGCAAAATATAGAGATGGTGAGCCATAACTGGTGTATTATTGATAGTCTGAAAAATTTAAGGCTTAACCATCTCTCTCTCTCTATAACTTGTTGTGAATGAATGCCTCTATTATCAGGAAATTGGTAGTTAAATTATATGGACTTGAAGTAACAGAGAATTTGGGATGAGAATACCCAGCTCTCTTTTCCACTTACAGGGAAAATGTGAATTCAATTTAAAAATCAAAGCTTAGTCTTAGCCTCGGGTAGTAACTTCCCTCCTGCAAGAGGAAGCTTCATTTCTATTCTGAGGCATGTGGAAGCTCTTCAGGCTGGCTGGTGAAGGAGCTTGTGACATCCTTGTCAACACAGCTGACACCCGTATCATGTCCAACACTAAACACTCGGCCTATATGAAGAAGAAAAGGCAAGTAGAGCATGTCAATGAGTCATGACAACCTTTGGTGGAGCTAAGAAGAGCTCCGGAGCATTCTGTTGTCATTCTCTGGTATTGGAGCTGCTGCCAGAGAGTCAAACCAAGGGTAAATAAAAAGGTCCCTTGGAAAATGCCATCAGTTGAAAGTTGCTGACTCAAGAACCCTTCTGGGACGAGAAGTGCTTCTCACATTGAGCTGTGTGCGGAGCTGATACCCTGACTTGGCCACGTTCACACTCGCCAGGCTCCTATGGGCCAGGAGAGCTTTTTTGTATGTTCATTGTTCCTAAGTGGTACGATATTTCTTTGGCTTTAGAACGCTCCTATTTCAGTTTGCAGAAATATATGCAGCACGTAGAGCAAAAAGAAAGCCTGGCTGGTTCGCACAGCTGCTCTAAGTTGAGTCTGGGGAGAATATAAGAGGGAGGAGGAGGGAGAGGCGCCTGGAGACTGAGTCTAAAGCCCCATTAAGGAGTTGGAGCCTTATCCTGATGGCAGTCGGAGCTACTAAAGGGTTCTGAATGGTGGGACTGATGATTTTCCTTCCTTGGTGATCTAATATTTCTTAAGTTCTCAGACTTTAATGTGCATAGGAATTACCTTGAATCTTCATAAAATGCAGATTCGGATCCAGTAGCTCTCAGCTGGGGCCCCAGATGCTGCAACAAGCTTGTGGGTGTTGCCAGAGCGGCTGAGCCATGGACCACGCCTTCGGTAGCAAAGGCCTAAACAGAATTTCTTGTCTGCATCCACCACTGATTTTTTTCAGAGCCTGCAGGAAGGCGAGGGAGCAGCTGGAGGGCACACACAAAGCTCTTTTCCACCCTCAAAATGCCTGTGTGTTTTCCTGGGGTGACCTAATAGCCCAGGCAGAGAACATTGTGGAAATCTCCTTGGTCATTCATTCTGAGTGCTTCGTTTGTTCTGGACCATTGCTCAGACTCTCTGCACTTTTAGCTCAGAACTCTCTGTCTCATCTTGCCGTCTGTGTGCTTAGTTACCAAATAGGCATTGAAATTCCTTTTTCCTGATGTCTTTAGCAGGATAGCCTTCTCAAATTCTTGAGGATGACACCAAGCCAAGAACATCACATTCTTCAAAAATGACCACCGTGCTGTGGTTTGGATAATTGAGGGATGTGAAGGAAGGTTGAAGATAAATAAATTAGGTTCCTTTAAATTGACATCACAGAGAGAAACACAGGACTCTTAGAGCCTTTGCTTGGTCAGTATAGTATATATACACACCATTGTACACTATAAATGAAATGTAAAGTATTTCAGCACAGTGTCTATCTAGCACAAAGGAAGCATCCAATATATGGTAGCTATTATTATTATTTTTACAAAATAACATACTAGTTTATTCAATGTTTTGCAACAATAGATTAACACCACCTTTTTGAAACAAATCACATCCAGTTTTATCGAATTTGTTTCCTCAACTGTAAAATAAGCATAATAATACTTGCATCTTCACGTTCATATAACTACATGGGTTCAAATTCTGGCTCTGCTACTTTTAGCTCTGTGACCTTGGACAAGAAACTTAGTGTCTCCGTGCCTCAGTTTCCTCATATGTGAAATGGGGCTAATAAGAATAGGTATCTCATAGAGTTGTTTTAAAAATTCAGTGAATGAATAGATGTGAAGTGCTACAGCAGAGGCTGAAACAAAGTCAGGCTCTGTAAATGTTGACTATCATTATTATTATTAGGGGAGGATTAGCTATGATAACGTCTGTGAAAATGAGTTGTCACAATGCACAAATGTAGGAGAAGCTTCAGGTGTATATGTGTGGGTGTGTGCATTTTTATCCTCGCCACAGCAATGAATAGTGGTTAAAGGTGTGGGCTCTGTAGCTATATTGTTCAGAATCAAATTCTGGATCCACAGGTACCAGCTGTGTTTATTGGCAAATTACTGAACCTCTCTTTTCCTAAATATCCTCACTCATCTTAAAAGTGAGAATAATAATAATGATAGTAATAATACCTCCTTTATTGTATAGTTTTGTGGCATACATGCTCTTATTTGTGATGGATCCAACGTCACTGAGGCCTTAATGTACCAACAATTCTCCAAGTTTTACAGCACAGTCTAACCTTGTGTGTCCATTTTGGCTAGTAAAGCGGATGGTGAGAGGCTGAATATTAAGTTCCAGCCTTGGATTTAGCTTATCCTGCCTTATAACATGCAAACACTTAATACTAATCTGGATTTTTCCCACCCTGGCTAATCATTACTTCTCAAAAATGCTGACCAAATCTGAAAATAATCTTCAGATCTGTCGTTCATTTAAGACGTAATGCTTTCCAGCGTGGCTAGCTTTCTCAAGCCGCTCTCCCGCTGAATTACATTCATTACTGTGGTGGGTATTCAGTTTTGCTAAATTAATCTTTTAAGAGTGAGTAGTGACCATAAAAGTTGGAGTATTTTTCTTCTCTGAGTGAGGGATGGAGCTTGTTTATTATTAATTTTTATTGGTGCGTGGTTGCTTTACAACGTTGTGTTTGTTGGCCTCCACTGCACAACAAGGTGAGACATACACATACAGATATCCCCTCCCTTTTGGACTTCCCACCCATTTAGGTTGCCACAGTGCATTAGGTAGAGTTCCCTGTTATGGTAGCTATTATTATCAAAATATATACTTGATAGACAGGTCATGAGAGTTAAGTAAAGTAACATGTGAAAAGCGCTTAGAACAGCACAAGGTAGATGTCGATCACACTATAGCAATCATGTGATGATGATGATGGTGATGAGGAGGAAGATAACGAGAAGGAAGAGGATATGATGATGATGGGCTTCTGTCCCCTCTTCTGTCAGTAGAATTACCTCCCTAGGATGAGATTTTGGGAAGATTAAGGAAGTAAGGTAATTTGCTTAAACACATTTCAACAAGCAACAATAATCACAACGCGACCGAAACCCTTTCTTGGCATTTCTTGAGCATCATCAAAGGTGATCCAACTCATAACTCTCCACCCCCACTTCATTGCCTTCCTTTTCCCCCTCCCCTCCGATTCATTTACACCCAGAATCTACTCCCAAGCATCCCTCTCTCTCTCCAAAGGCCACTTTTTGCGTCGAGTTACTCAACTCACTGTGGCTTCCTTCGTTTGACACAGAGCACATCATACAGTGAGGCCTCAGCAAACAATCGCATCATACAGTGAGGGCTCAGCAAACAATTGCAAAATTGAATGGAGTTTTATCAGAATACAGAGTTCTTACTCCAAAAGTACTAGAGTAAATGGCTATTTCTTACCAAAAAAAATTAAAAAATAAACCCTTCAACTTCAGTCACCTCTCTCACCCATCCAAGACAGAAAAGAGCACGAGGAACAGGACGTGGGTGTCTCCTTGACAAAATGACACATCAGTCCTTCCCCATCCTATCATCCTATTAGATCAATTCAATGAGACAGTGACCAGGGAGTGACCTCAATGAAAGTCAGGGTGCTGTGTGCTCTCCGGCTCTGGAGTTCTCCTAACTCCTTAGGACGGAATGAGATGTTCTTCCCCAAAAGTGCACGACCTAGTTTTCACCAAGGGGAATTGAATCCCATCGTGCAAATTAACCTCTACTCTTCACCTCTATCAACCCAGATACACATATACACTTACTCTCGCTTTTCTGGTGAGAGAAGGCACCTGTCACTGCTTCCTCGTATCAAATTACAACAGCAGAATCCTCAGAGGCATTTGTCTCTAAGGCAAATATAGTAGGCTATTAGATAACACTTCTGAAAAAAAAAAAGAAGAAAAAAGCTTATTCCGAAGTTCAAGAGAGGTTTACAATCCCTTTAAATGTGGTGGTAACAAAAATCAAGTTACAGTCTGATAAACGACATTTTCTAATTTGTAATCACAGAATTCATAAAGTTATAAAAATTGTGCTAAACTTGCTTAAACACTTACTAATTTGCTTTTATTGTAAAGAAAACAATAGAATTTAATCGCACTTGTCTGGAATATCCATGAAACAAGGCTACCTTACCCATGTGGGTTTCGTTAAAGTGCCAATGGGCATAATTCTAAAAGCAGCTCAAATTCCCTAAATCAGCTTATATGCTTGTGACTCTGTTTTTTTCTTTCTTATAAAATTTAAATGGCTTCAAATTTACTTCAACACATTTCAACAACCAGCAAAAGTTGTAATACAACCAAAACCCTTTCTTTGCATTTCTTGAGGGTCATCAAAGGTGATCCACCCGCTTCATTGCTTTCCTTCACCACCCGCAATTCATTTACACCCAGAATCTACTCCCAAGCAGCCTGCTCTCTCTCCAAAGGTCACTTAAACTCTCTCTCAACACACAAGCCAAACAACTTTTTGGCTTCTCTCTTTTATATTATATAAACCTTTTTAGACACTTTCCAAACAAGCAAGACTCTTTGTATAAGTGACAAAGTGGGAGAAACTAAACAGGCAAATACAGGATTTGTTTTACAGGGTGCATATGGTGAGGAAAGACCAGAATACTTACATGCTGATGAGTTTTTGGTCCATCAGATATTATTGTATTCAATACACCTTTTCACCTCCCAGGAACTTTTCTTAAAATTTTATGTGGCTTTATAGTTTAGTTACTATATTAAACTGTGTTAAACTTAGGTCTTCTTTTCCTTCCAACCTCAGAAAAATAGTATAACTCACTAGTGAATGCTAAAGGCTTTCATTGACTAATTGATCTAGGGAACAAAAGAGAAAGTTCAAACACAGACTCGGAGATCTATGGTCACTTGATTGACAGCAAAGGTGCCACTGCAGTTCAGTAGGGCAAGTACGGTCCTTTCAGATAAATATAAATGGTGCCTGGGCAATTTGATTGCATGTGGAATAAAACTGAACGTTGACCTCCACCTCACACAATACACAAAAAATTAGCTTGAGATGGATCACAGACCTTAATGGGAAAGGTAGAACAATAAGCCTTCTTTTAAAAAACATATGAACAAAGATTACATAATCAGGACACAAGAAGCACTAATCATAAAAGATATGATTGGTATTTGAAATAATATATTTAATAATACCTACAATTTAGCTGTCTTTTATATTAGCTATGGTTTGTATTTATTAGAGATTCACAATGTATTGTGAACGACTACTCAGATGGACCCAGATGCTCACACACACAAAGCCTTACATTTCACATTGATTTTGTGGCTGCATTACAGTTGCAAAATACCAGACCCTTTCCCAACTCATGATTTACGAGAGAGAACAAACAAGAGAAATCGGTTGTGCTTTTAGAATCCCCTTAAAAAGACCACAGGATAGGAAGAAAACGGGCTCTCAGTGCATAGAGCTCTTGATGAAAGTGTCAGCATAACTTGAGTCATGGGACCCTCCCAGCTACGGGAGTGATGATCTTGTTTTTCTCAAACTTTTCTCAGCAGGTGATTCACCATCAGACGTAAGGATGAACTTATTGACCTTAAAGGTTGGTAGTTCTGGGGAAGTCTTTAAATAAAATGCGAGACCATCATCTGTGCAATGGTACTTTGGATTCCTCTATCAGAAAAAGAGGATAATAAGGTAGAGAATTTCGGGAAGCCCTGTGACTTTTTCTTTTTTGGCCATACCACACAGCATATGGAACTTCCCCACCAGGGATCAAACCTGTGCCCCCTGCAGTGTAATCGTGGAGTCTTAACCACTGGACCACCAGGGAAGTCCGATTCTTTATTACTTTAACTGCTTTTTTCCAAGCTAAAAATTTATGTCACACATTTGATTCATTGACTTCGGTTACCATCTTATCCATTTTATTTTCTTCCATAAATCCTCATCGTCCTCTTATGGTTTTTGGTTCCTGACTCAAATCTTTTCGAAGGTAACAATGAGAACAAGCTGAAACAGGATTGATATAGAAACCCAGTCTCTCTTCCTCGGCCAGGGGAACCTCAGTTCAGTTTCTGAAATGCTAAGCTGGGTGTTTAGTGCTGGGGCTCAGAGACAGACAGGTTCCCTTCCTCTTTACCACTTACCAGCTGCGTGCCTTGAGCAAGAAACTTCTCTCTGAGCCTTACTTCCCTTCTTTGCAAAATGAACATAATACTAATACCATCTAGCACGTAGCATTAGACATCCAGATCGTAGCACAGGGTCCAGCAAGGGGGAGTTAACTATTCGTATGATGATCATACCTCTTTTGTGCACCAGAGCTATGTTTCTATTTTTGCCCTACACTCATACTCCTTAAGATTCAACCCCCCAAATGCTTCACGTTTAATCAGGCTCTCCTTAACGCCTAGAATCTATGCTTCCCAGTGTCCCAAACAATAGGGTATATCACGTTATTATGGAAACTAAAGAAAAATGGGCAGCCTTCATAGACTGAGGTGCAAGTTTGAAGACATGGGATCCTCTTTATCCCAGCCTTTCACTGATTATCAAGAATGGAAAAGTAACTTGCCCAAATTTGTCTATCTGGTATTGGAATGTATTTCTCAGAGATAGGCTTAGGACTAATGGGGACTAAATTTTTTATGTCAAGGACAGAGCAATAAATAGTAAAAATGATGTATGTTTATTTGACATTGGACATGACATTTATGGTCTCTAAGCCTCCATTTGCGTATTTGTAAACCGTACTACATGAGAAGAGTATCTACTTCAGGGTGATTATGAAGATTAAAATAGGTATATGAATATTTAGTATAGCCTATCATATAATAAACATTCAAAACATTATTGATTCCTAATGATGATAATTTCATTATAACTTAATTTCCCCATCTGTAAAAGAGGATAATAATACCTATTATATAGGTTTTTATGAATATTAGATGAGATAATATTTTAAAATATGCATGGTACAGTTTCTGATACACTGTAAGAACTTAATAAATGTTAGCTTTTTAAAGTAAATTTTTGTTAGTTGTTTGCTTCACTAGCCATGTAGACACACACACACACACACACACACACACACACACACACACACACACACATGCACATTTCCCCTGGTCAGCATTGATACTGTTGAGCAAGGAGGAAAAATCTGCACGTTGTTTCATGAGCCTGTATAATGTTTGAGGTCTTTGGAAAGGCTCAGGTCCAGTCATAGTGATTTGTGCCATCAAACTTATTGGATAGATAAAAATGAGTATTCTTTTTAACGTATTCTTTTCCTTGAATAAAATTATACTTGGGGGTTTTGTAATAACCTGTAAGGGAAAAGAATTTGAAAAAGAATATATATATAT
>NW_006793498.1:3304902-3332910 GCF_000442215.2 Lipotes vexillifer | reverse complement strand
TTGCAATTGTTTCTTTCACTTTATGGTTTCTCTTTTTTTCCATTATGTTTATTTATTTATTTATTTATTTTCTTATTAGTCATCCATTTTATACACATCAGTGTATACATGTCAATCCCAATCTCCCAATTCATCACACCCCCACCCCCACCCCCCAGCCACTTTCCCCCATTGGTGTCCATACATTTGTTCTCTACATCTGTGTATCAACTTCTGCCCTGCAAACTGCTTCATCTATACCATTTTTCTAGGTTCCACATATATGCGTTAATATACGATATTTGTTTTTCTCTTTCTGACTTACTTCATTCTGTATGATAGTCTCTAGATCCCTCCATGTCACTACATATGACCCAATTTCATTCCTTTTCATGACTGAGTAATATTCCATAGTATATATGTACCACATCTTCTTTATCAATTTGTCTGTCAGCGGGCATTTAGGTTGCTTCCATGACCTGGCTATTGTAGACAGTGCTGCAATGAACATTGGGGTGCATTGGGGTGCACCCCATTGGGGTGCATTGGGGAACATTTGAATTATGGTTTTCTCGGGTATATGCCCAGTAGTGGGATTGGTGGGTCATATGGTAATTCTATTTTTAGTTTTTTAAGTAACCTCCATACTGTTCTCCATAGTGGCTGTATCAATTTCCATTCCCACCAACAGTGCAAGAGGGTCCCCTTTTCTCCACACCCTCTCCAGTGTTTGTTGTTTGTAGATTTTCGGATGATGCCCATTCTAACTGGTGTGAGGTGATACCTCATTGTAGTTTTGATTTGCATTTCTCTAATAATTAGTGATGTTGAGCAGATTTTCACATGCTTCTTGGCCATCTGTATCTCTTCTTGGAGAAATGTCTATTTAGGTCTTCTGCCCATTTTTGGATTGGGTTTTGTTTTTTTTTTAATATTGAGCTGCATGAGCTGTTTGTATATTTTGGAGATTAATCCTTTGTCCGATGATTCATTTGCAAGTATTTTCTCCCATTCTGAGGGTTGTCTTTTTGTCTTGTTTATGGTTTCCTTTGCTGTGCAAAAGCTTTGAAGTTTCATTAGGTCCCATTTGTTTATTTTTGTTTTTATTTCCATGACTCTAGGAGGTGGATCAAAAAAGATCTTGCTGTGATTTATGTCAAAGAGCGTTCTTCCTATGTTTTCCTCTAAGAGTTTTATAGTGCATGGTCTTACATTTAGGTTTCGAATCCATTTTGAGTTTATTTTTGTGTATGGTGTTAGGGAGTGTTCTAATTCCATTCTTTTACATGTAGCTGTCCAGTTTTCCCAGCACCACTTATTGAAGAGACTGTCTTTTCTCCATTGTATAGCCTTGCCTCCTTTGCCATAGATTAGTTGACCATAGGTGCATGGGTTTATCTCTGGGCTTTCTATCCTGTTCCATTGATCTATATTTCTGTTTCTGTGCCAGTACCATATTGTGTTGATTACTGTAGCTTTGTAGTGTAGTCTGAAGTCAGGGAGTCTGATTCCTCCAGCTCCGTTTTTTTCCCTTAAGATTACTTTTCCTATTCGGGGTCTTTTGTGTCTCCATACAAATTTTAAGATTTTTGTTCTAGTTCTGTAAAAAATGCCATTGGTGATTTGATAGGGATTGCATTGAATCTTAAGATTGCTTTGGGTAGTATAGTCATTTTCACAATATTGATTCTTCCAATCCAAGAACATGGTATATCTCTCCATCTGTTGGTATCATCTTTAATTTCTTTCATCAGTGTCATAGTTTTATGCATACAGGTCTTTTGTCTCCCTAGGTAGGTTTATTCCTAGGTATTTTATTCTTTTTGTTGCAATGGTAAATGGGAGTGTTTCCATAATTTCTCTTTCAGATTTTTCATCATTAGTGTATAGGAATGCCAGAGATTTCTGTGCATTAATTTTGTATCCTGCAACTTTACCAGATTCATTGATTAGCTCTAGTAATTTTCTGGTGGCATCTTTAGGATTCTCTACGTATAGTATCATATCATCTGCGAACAGTGACAGTTTCACTTCTTCTTTTCCAATTTGTATTCCTTTTATTTCTTTTTCTTCCCTGATTTCCGTGGCTAGGACTTCCAAAACTACATTGAATAATAGTGGTGAGAGTGGACATCCTTGTCTCATTCCTGATCTTAGAGGAAATGCTTTCAGTTTTTCACCATTGAGAATGATGTTGCTGTGGGTTTGTCATATATGGCCCTTATTATGTTGAGGTAGTTTCCCTCTATGTCCACTTTCTGGAGAGTTTTTTATCATAAATGGGTGCTGAATTTTTTCAAAAGCTTTCTCTGCATCTATTGAGATGATCATATGGTTTTTATTCTTCAATTTGTTAATATAGTGTATCACATTGATTGATTTGCATATATTGAAGAATCCTTGCATCCCTGGGATAAATCCCACTTGATCATGGTGTATGATCCTTTTAATGTGTTGTTGGATTCTGTTTGCTAGTATTTTGTTGAGGATTTATGCATCTATATTCATCAGTGATATTGGTCTGTAATTTTCTTTTTTGTAGTATCTTTGTCTGGTTTTGGTATCAGGGTAATGGTGGCCTCATAGAATGAGTTTGGGAGTGTTCCTTCCTCTGCAATTTTTTGGAAGAGTTTGAGAAGGATGGGTGTTAGCTCTTCTCTAAATGTTTGATAGAATTCACCTGTGAAGCCATCTGGTCCTGGACTTTTGTTTGTTGGAAGATTTTTAATCACAGTTTTGATTTCATTACTTGTGACTGGTCTGTTCATATTTTCTGTTTCTTCCTGCTTCAGTCTTGGAAGGTTACACCTTTCTAAGAATTTGTCCATTTCTTCCAGGTTGTCCATTTTATTGGCATAGAGTTGCTTATAGTAGTCTCTTAGGATGCTTTGTATTTCTGCAGTGTCTGTTGTATCTTCTCCTTTTTCATTCCTAATTTTATTGATTTGAGTCCTCTCCCTCTTTATCTTGATGACTCTGGCTAAGGGTTTATCGATTTTGTTTATCTTCTCAAAGAAGCAGCTTTTAGTTTTATTGATCTTTGCTACTGTTTTCTTTGTTTCTATTTCATTTATTTCTGCTCTGATCTTTATGATTTCTTTCCTTCTGCTAACTTTGGGTTTTCTTTGTTCTTCTTTCTCTAATTCCTTTAGGTGTAACGTTAGATTGTTTATTTGAGATTTTTCTTGTTTCTTGAGGTAGGCTTGTATAGCTATAAACTTCCCTCTTAGAACTGCTTTTGCTGCATCCCATAGGTTTTGGATCATCATGTTTTCATTGTCATTTGTCTGTAGGTATTTTTTGATTTCCTCTTTGATTTCTTCAGTGATTTCTTGGTTATTTAGTAACGTATTGTTTAACCTCATGTGTTTGTGTTTTTTATGTTTTTTTCCCTGTAATTGATTCCTAATCTCATAGCATTGTGGTCAGAAAAGATGCTTGATATGATTTCAATTTTCTTAAATTTACTGAAGCTTGATTTGTGACCCAAGATGTGATCTATCCTGGAGAATGTTCCATATGCACTTGAGAAGAAAGTGTAATCTGCTCTTTTTGGATGGAATGTCCTATAAATATCAGTTAAATCTATGTGGCCTATTGTGTCATTTACAGCTTGTGTTTCCTTATTAATTTTCTGTTTGGATGATCTGTCCATTGGTGTAAGTGAGGTGTTAAAGTCCCCAGTATTATTGTGTTACCATTGATTTCCTCTTTTAGAGCTATTTATCCTGTGTCCATTGATTTTTTTCCCTAATCCAAATGGAAATCATAAACCACATAATCTGTTTGAAACACACATTTCCCTGTAGTGCTGTTCTCTCTCCTCAAGTCATTGTCATAAAAAGCAAGTCACTTCCCATCTAACGTCTCATAAAGCCCAACTGGTGTGGTCTGTGTCCCAGTCCATCAGACCTCAGATGGACTAAAAAGTCCATCAGACCTTTTTATATTTACATTTATGAGTAACTTGCTAATGTGGTAATGGGTCCCAATAAACGTCTTTTTTTTAAACAATGAAGTATTTGTTTAAGCAGCTAAGTAGAGTAATTACTCAATACATTTTTCCCCCTCCACGTACTTTTAGGAAAGGAACTGTGTTCTGTGTCAATGACACAAAGCAACCGAGTACAAATGATGTCTTTGTTTGATCTTGGGCGAGATGGTTAAGGTCTCCAAACCTCAGTTTGAAAGTTAAAATAGATAGTATGAATATTTAGTACAGTCCTATTTTTCCTTTAGATGACTAACTATCTATTAAAGGCATCTAAATCATAGGAAAAAAAGGCTTTCTATTTCCCATAGAGTTAACACGCATTTATCCCTGTGGTCTCCATTTCCAACACTCTGCAATCCTTTGTGTAGATCCAGGTAGAGCTGAGGTGGAGCATAGGACCACCAGGTCCCTGCAGTTCCTGGCTAAGCCCACTCTGTCAGTGCAAGTCTGAGATCCCTAGGCTTCCTGGGAGGAATCCCCTCAATGCCAGCACACGGCGGTTCACCAGTTACAGAGGGTGTTCAATGGAGTTGTAAGCAAGTGAGCACCTTCAGGTTATTCTTGAGCATCAGTTACCTCCTGGCAGTGATAATGCCACTGACCAACTAAAGGAAAAGGACTTCGAGCTGCTTCTCTAGCACTTTTCAGTAGCTTTTTTTTTTTTTTTAGAGACAGCTCTGCAGATTTGGGGTCGCATGTGGCTGAGAAACCAAAGGGAATAGTTTGAAAAATGATCAAATTTATCTTCCTGGCCTTATCAACACCTACTTTAATCACCTTCACTAGTGTTCCAGAAAATAGATTAGACACTTCGGGAGTTACAGTTCTTTGAAATGTTCAAAACGTGGATTTTTTTCTCCCTAATTTTAAGTAAAATATATCCATTGTAGGATAGCTGGAATGGAAAAATATTCTAAATTTCTAAATCATACATAATCCTACAACTTATAGACAGCCACTCTAAGTATTTTGTTATATTCCTTTTATGTTTTTGCATCTATATGTACATATATGTTATATTACATATGTATATGTATACACACACATTACAAAATGGGAACTTATCTTGTATATACAGTATTACCCAGTTTTTAAAAATAATATTATAGCATCAGCATTTTTACAATTCATGAAATATCTTTTTAAAAACCTGATTTTGAGTGGCTGGGTAATAGTCCATCACATCACTGATCCACAATTTATTTAACCAACATTCACTGCTTCAGATGATAAAATTGTCATTCTACCACAGGGAATCTTATAGAAAGAATGAAATGTATCTCAGGTACTGCCTAATATATATTCTCTTTCTGGGGATATAATTTGCTCTTTTAATGCAAAGGGTGGGTCAAGCTCTATTTGTATAGTTAGAGACCAAAGGATACCTTAATGGTTTAAATATCTGAAGTGGAAGATGTACAAGAAATGACAGCAAATAAGTACTTTGGGCCTTCATTTTTTCACAACCCCAAAACATTGTCTTGAAGGGGGTCACACGATGACTGATGTGTTTGTCAATGGAGATAAACACTTGGTAAGTTTTTACATTGATTCCCACATTTAGTTTTTCACTCACATATTCCCAGAGGATCCTAAAGAATAAAAGCCCTGATGGTGAATGAATTATTTGTTCATTTGATAAACTAACTCCTACCATGTGTTGCTATTCCTCTTGGCCATGCCAAGTTGTAGATGAATGAATTCTAATGTGAGAGGAGATTTGTATTTACAGTTGAAAGAAAGGGATATTCAAACTAAGTGAAATGTATATTTTAGACTCCACATACAAGTGATATCATACAGTATTTGTCTTTCTCTGACTTATTTCACTGAGCATAATTCTCTCCAAATTCATCCATGCTGCTGCAAATGGCAAAATTTCATTCTTTTTTTATGGCTGACTAGTATTCTTTTGTGTATATATACCACATCTTCTTAAACTAATAGGTACCGATGGGGAGGGGGGGAGGGGGGAGTAGGGGGTACAAGCTACTGAATGTAAGAGAAGCTCAGTGATGTATTATACAACTAGGGGAATATAGCCAGTATTTTGGAATAGCTGTAAATGGAAAGTAACCTTGAGAAATTGTATAAAAATTTTTAAATATTTTTTTAAAAAGCAATGCAAAACTTTAAAAGAACTAAGTTAAATGTAAACTCTTCCCATAAATCCTAAACATATCTAGCTCTTCCTTTTATTTTCAAAAGGTGAGGCGTGGACTGATTTTCTTCCATAAAAACTCTTTTTCTGGCATTGCCCCGCTTTGCCGCTGAGCCAGCCCCACTCTCTGGCCCATGCCAGCCCCGTATACCTGCCACCCTCAGCTGTGAGCTCTGCCTGGCCCTCTGGGGATGGGTTTATGAGGAACCCTCTGCTCACTTCTAGTCTCACTTTAATAATCGTCTCTTATTAACAGAGCAGCTGAGGATGAGAATTGACCCTAAAACCGTAATAACTGCAAACATCTCAGTATCCTATCCAAAACACTAAAAGGAAGTCATATACCAAGCTGACTACTTTCAAAACTTATAAAGCACTGCAGAATTTAAGGAATCTTTCATTAAGAAAAAAAAAATGCTGCACTACATTCTGGTGGAACGGGGATGTATAATACATGGACTAGATTTTATCCAGGGCAAACGGAAATAAAGTGAGACTGTTTGGGGGAGGGGTGAGAAGGCGGTAGGCGGAGGCAAGGAAGGACGTCTAATCACTAACTTTGTGCTGGGATTTTTTTTTTTTTTTTTGCCTAGACGAGCAGCATATGGGATCTTAGTTACCGCCCCACCCCTGGCATTGGGAGCGTGGTGTCTTAACCACTGGAGCACCAGGGAAGTCCGGGATTTGTCCTTTTTTAATCTGTTGGCAGCAAATGAGAGAACAGAGAAAACATACCTCCCAGCCCCACCTGGGTATGTTCCCGGGTTGCAGAGGTAAGATCAGCTCCGAAGTTGAACTCCCAGCACCGACTCTTTGAAGAGTATTTTTAGGCTAAACTCTGCCACGTGTAGTCTCCAGAAGCCATGGCACCCTGACCTGTGGCTGCCAGAGACAGCCTTCAGCTGCTTTTTGCAGTCACCCAATCTCCCTCCGCATGGAGCTACCTAACTGCCTTCGCTCCAGGAAGGAGAGGTCTTGACAGGAAGTTTGGCTGAGCACCAAGTGGTCGTCTAAACTTCATGTTTCATTTCCTCCTTTTTCCTGTATTTGATATCCTGCAAATGGTTATGTGAGAGCTAATCTCGCCCATTCCTTAACTCGTTCGTAGGAGAATTTTTTGGCTGTGCGAGGGGTGGAAACACAGGGGCAACCGGGCTGTGCGGGTCGGCCTGAGGATAAGAGTAGTTCGCTAAGATCGCATAAACCCAACTCCGCTTCAGCAGCTGGGAGCCTGGGTAAGAAATAGAACCTGCTGGTGCAGCCCTTTGTAACCACCGCACACTGGCCAGACTACCCTAGTGCAGAGCTTGAATGAGCTCAGAGCAGTGGGTGGATTTATGCAACGATTTCTTGGAAACACAATGGAAGCGGCTGACTTGGTTGCCAACATAAGAGGGTTTTATTTATTTATTCATTCATTCATTCATTCATTCATTCATTCTTTGCCTCAGAATGATCACACTCAGAGTTTAAGTCAGTTCTGGGTGACACCACTGATACAGAAAGCCACGTTTGGAACAAGGTCAAGAGGAGTGACTTTCGTTACTCGTGGCAACCCAGAGAATACACTCAGGCCCTATTTACAAGATTGTGTGACATAAATACAACTGCACAAACAGGGTTCCCAAAAGATTTAGCTTGAATCAAAAAACTCACTAACATCACTACTTTTAAAAAATTGTTATAGGGGCTTCCCTAGTGGCGCAGTGCTTGAGAGTCTGCCTGCCGATGCAAGGGACACGGGTTCGTGCCCTGGTCTGGGAAGATCCCACATGCCGTGGAGCCGCTGGGCCCGTGAGCCATGGCCGCTGAGCCTGTGCGTCCGGAGCCTGCGCTCTGCAACGGGAGAGGCCACAACAGTGAGAGGCCCGCGTACCGCAAAAAAAAAATTGTTATAGTATAGAATTAGATGATCTCAATTCTAAGAGATATGAATGTGCTCTAGAATTGGGGTACTTCAAAATGCATTAGTGTGTTCCCTTTGAAAGGCCTAGAGAAAAGCTTCTCTTTATAAGAGATTAATTGTTAGCTGCTCCACGTTGATTGTTTTTATCCAAGATTGGCTAACTCTTCAATATTCTTTTCCTACCTCAGGACAATGGCCTCAGGAATTCTCTTTGTTTGTCCACAGAATAAGAGCTTGTATATTTACATACTAGGTGCCAATGCAAGTCATTGAGCATTTGGATCTCTGTCACAAATGTGCAGATGTAGAGATAAGAGAGCGTCTTATGTTCTTTGTTTGGTCGAAGGGGTGAGTAGTAGGCAGCTAGGAGGGAGTTAGAGTCTGTCTGTGCTGCAGAACTGGGTTTACTATTACCAAGCAATCTGGAAAGCATAGCAATAAACCCCGCCTGGAAACTGCAGGTCACATTCCAAGGAAGCCTGGACTGAGAAAAGGGTGAACATAGCAATAGTGGTTCTTGCTAGATTCTGCTAGTACAGGCAGAATGGCAAAAAAGGAAAATGTGTTTTAAGAACAACTTTCTCAGAAAAAATTGTGACCGTCAAAGAAGTAGACATAAAAAATACATATGTTTTGTTTCCGTTCATATAAAGTTCCATATAGACAAAACTCAACTTTATTTTTTAGGGATGTATACATAAGTGGTACAGCTACAAAGGAAAATGAAGAAATAGACACAAAAGTCAGTGTGGTGGTTCCCACTAGGACTTGGGGTGGGGACAGGTTGCAACTGGATACAAGCATCGGGGGTTGCTTGATTGCTGGTCACGTTCTATTTTTTAATCTAGATGGTAACCATATAGGTGTTTGCTGTATAATTATTATTAAATGACATGTGTGTGCTTTATACATTTTTTTCTGAGTGCGTGTTTTACTTCACAATTTTAAAAAAGAATATGAAACAGATGGCTGCTTTAACCATCCCTAGGAAGGTAAACACTCTCTTAAGGATGAGACCATTGACTATTCAGTGACTGGCATACTCTGGGTTGTACCAGAGGGAAGCTCTCACTTGGAGATCTCTGGAAGCCCTTCATATTTAGGACTCGAGGCTGAGAGTGACACTGACCTTGATGTCATCTTCTCCGTGGCCACTGGGACCCCAGGCAGCAAGGGCAGGAGCTGGAATGAGGAGGGTTGGCAGAAAGGTGAGGGAGAGAGATGAATGAGGCAGAAAGCACAGTGCAGCCAAGGAGACCAGAGGTCACGATGGGGGCTGAAGGTCCAGTGGGCAGAGCTATTGCTGGTAAGAACAAGGCTATGCAGGCAAACAGAGGTCCAGACATCTATGAATATCGGCAAGTTTTCAGAATGGAAACTTAGTGCTCAGGAGATGTGACGCTGAGCCTCCTGGCATGGGGCCAACTGAGCTGGGGAGGGAGAGAGAGGTGGGAACTGGAAATTACACACCTACTGTCATGGCAGTAGCACTTGGGGTCGCAGACAGGCTCTGTAAAAAATAACACAGCAACAGGCAGTTTAGCCTAAGGATTCATTAAAAAAATATATATAGCTTTTGGCCACTCAGCTTGTGAGATCTTAGTTCCCCAACCAGGGATTGAATCTAGGCCACCACAGTGAAGGCGCCGAGTCCTATAACCACTGAACCTCCATGGAATTCCCTCATTAACGTGCTTATTGAGAAATCTAGTGTAAACAAAATAGTCCGTGCATTCCTGGAACTTATATTCTAGGATGTAGTCAAGTAGCAAGAGAGACCGTTGATAAGTAAGTAATTCCACAACTAAGCAGGTAATTCCACAGAGTACTATCAAGAAAATAAGACAGGATGATAGAGAATGGCTTGGGGAGGGGCCAGTACTCAAGAATGCTGGGAAATACTCACCTAGAACAAGAGCAAGTAGAAAGACCACGAGATAAGACGTTACCCGTGTTCTGAAAGGAGTTGTCAAGTGCAGAAAAGAAGCAGAGATGAGGCCTGTTGAGTGAGGTTCAGCTGTTGAACTTGGCTCAGGGTCAGGACTCTAAGCACCTGGGAAAATTGGAAAGATCAGGAACAGCCTGGTCCTTAAAGGGCTGAGACTACCGGACCCGTGATCAAGGCAGGGGGCCAGGCTTGGCCGAGCCCAGCAGAGAGCATGACTCCAAGGGGGGTCGACCTGGAGCCTGATCCCAGGGACGTGTCAGAAGTCAGAGCCCCGCCACACAACCAGAAAATTCTCCACTGAAGCCACACGATTCTGTTTCCTGAGCCCATTGCCTTTTCCCCAAGGAAACCTCACCTCAGATCTCTGATTTGGAGCGTTCACTGTGATGTATCACATACCGCTTGAAGCACATCAAAGCACATGAAAGCTGGAGGATGCTACTGGATTCTCTCTTCTCAGCTTAGGATGGCTGCCATATTCCACTTGTCCTGAGCACACAGAGACAGACAAGAGCAGAGTAGAGCCCCTGAGCCTCCGGAGAAGTCCAGACACATTTTATTTGTCAGTGGTCTACTTTCAGAGTCTCTTGATAAGACATTTTTAGAACACTGATCTTGGAAAGCCATGGAACCAAGCAGGGTAGGGTTGGTGATCTCTTACAGCCTGTCTACCTCATGGCCTGCTTCTTTACATATTCAAAATGAGCCCTTAGCCATTCAAGTATGCATTCTGGGAGGGTCACTTAGCCTCCCTGCTAGGTTATAAACTCATTTTCTGGTAGAGTTAAGTTACTTACGGAACATCTGTTGGTGTGCTTATGGCAGCTACAAGCACCAGCAGTGTTTTGGCAATGGAGTTACTGGGATCAAGAAGGCTAGATGCCTGCCCCCAAGGAGTTTGTGGTCTAGTACAGTAATTCTCCAGCTTGGCTGCAAATTGCGGTCACCTGGGGAGATTCTGATTCAGCTGGTCTGGGATTGGTCAGGCACATGTGGAATCTTAACTTTCTAGTTGGCTTGATTGTGCAGCCCAAGTTGAGAAATGTTCTTCTAGTAGATGAAAAGAAGCACATCATTTCAGTATAATGTGGAGGGCGCTATGGCTGAAGCAGTCGTGGGGTGCTGTGAAAGCCCAGAGGCAAAGCACCCTTCCAGAGAGTCTCAGCCTTGTATGTTAGAAGCACTTGTGGAATTTACAAAATGCCCTGGCTCTCTCCCAAGCTCAGGGACTCAGAATCTCAGCTCTCAGGGCATGAGTGCGTTTAAAAAGCTCCCCAGGTGATTCTGATACCCCGAGATGTTTGAAAATCATTGGAACGCACCTAGGGAGATATAATGGGGAAATCACTTTCTAACAGAGGTAACAGCTGCATGGAGACTAGGAAAGTACACGTGATAATTCAGGCAAAGGAGGAGGGTAGGCCTTGGTATTCTACTTTGCTCCTTCCGCAATGCCCACGTGGACCCTGGAACATGGTAGTTACTCAATAAACCACTGTTAAATAAATGTTCAGGACATAAATGATCACTGGGGTTCATATGTGGAAGCACATCTGTATTGGTTTCCTAAGGCTACCATAACAAAGTACTCAGAGCTGGGTGGCTTAACACAACAGAAAGTTATTCTCACAGTTCTAGAGGCCAGAAATTCGAAATCCAGGTGTTGGGCAGGGCTGCTTCCTTTTTGGAAAGTCTGAGGGAGGATCTACTCCATGCCTCTTTCCTAACTTCTGGTGGCTGCCAGCAATCCTTGGCATTCGTTAGCTGCTAGACCCATCACTCCAGTCCCTGCCACTACTGTCAGGCGAACTTCTCCCCTTGGGTGTGTTTCTGTGTCCAAATTTCTCTCTTTTTATAAGGACACCAGTCGTTGGATTTGGGCCCACCCTAATCAGTATGACCTCATCTTAACTTGATTACATCAGTGAAGACCCCATCTTGAAATAAGGTCATATTCACAGGTAACTGGGGTTAGGACTTGGACATATTTGGAGGAGGGGGAAGGACACAGTTCAACCCACAATGACATCCCAAAGGGCAGGAGAAGCTGGTGGTCACAGAATGGAGGGAGGTGGGTAGGGGAGCAGCCCTGATCTCAGCCTGTCCCTGCTCCCACTAGGTCTATTCACTTGAGTGACCGGTTTGAAACCTTTTCCACCTTATGAACCCCTAGCTTTTGTATGACTTCCACACATAGCGCATAGGTGATTTGTGAAAGTGACGTTTCTCATTTTTAGGGAACAATGAGAAATATTCTCTAAACCAGTCTGAGATTGTGTGACATCTCCTTTCCTCCATTCAAGCCCTCAGGCTGTATTGATTTGATACTTGCTTTAGCTCTGACTAAAGTGGAACACACACTCACAGACTCAAGACATTCTGTGCTAAAACTGGGACAGTCCCCACAAACTGGGACAGATGGTCAGTCACCCTGTTTCTCATTCTGTCTTTATCTCTCCTTTCCAGCCTCCCTGTTTGTCTTCTGTTTGGGTGTGCCCTGTTGAAAAGAATAAAGACACATGTGACATATTTATAGCTTGGTTAAAGGGCTGTGAGGCCCTCCAGCTGATTTTTATCCAATCTTAATACTTAGATACTGTTCAAGAAGCAGCGTGGCTTTATGATTTGGTAAAATTTAAAAAGAAATATTTTATCCTCTAAGGCCCCACCTAACTGCCCACACTGTGAACTGGCAAATAATAAACCTTAAAATGTTGTAGTTCAGATGTAGAGTGGACCTGTTTTGAGTATATAACCGTGACTTTCACATGAACTTGGAGTGTAACAAGAAGCCTCTGAAAATCGCCTGTATTCATTGTCTCCTCCTTCCATTGCTGTCTGGTTTGTGGACCCACAGCCATAATGCAGATGGTTTCATTTTTAAAAAATATTTATTATTTATTTTTGGCTGCACCAGGTCTTAGCTGCGGCACGCGGACTCTTAGTTGTGGCACGCGGGCTCTTGGTTGTGGCATGCACTCGGGATCTAGTTCCCCGACTAGGGATCGAACCCAGGCCCCCTGCGTTGAAATCACGGAGTCTTACCCACTGGACCACGAGGGAAGTCCCATAATGCAGATGCTTCTGAAGATCATCAGAACGTTCGATCGTCAGAGTTCATGGACAACATATATTAGAATGGCTGAAGTTAAAAAGCCTGCTGTACCAAGTGCTGGCAAGGGCGTGGAGGAATTGGAATTCTCAGACACTGCTGGCGGGAAGGTAAAATGGTACAACCGCTTTGAAAAACAGTGCAACCATTTCTTAAAAATGTTAAATATACACATACCCGTATGAGCCAGCCTAGGTATTTACCCAAGAGAAAAGAAAGCATATGTTCACACAAAGACATGAACATGAGTATTCAAACCAGCTTTATTTGTAGTAACTGAAAATGGGAAACAACCCAAATGTCCATCAACAGGAGAATGGATAAACAAATAGAGATATACCCATATATCCATGGTATATTCACAATGGAAAACTACTCAGCAAAAAGAAAGAGAGACAGGGGCAGGGGACGAGAGAGAGAGAGAGAGAGAAAGAGAGAGAGAGAGAGAGAGAGAGAGAGACTATTTGATATATGCTCCAACATGGATGAGTTTTAATCTCAAAATAATTAGGCCAATTCTCAAAATAAGGAAACCAGATTAAAAAAGAGTACATACTGTATGATTTCAATGATATAAAATTCTAGAAAATGCAAACTAGTGGTTTCCTGGGGAGGATGGATAGGGGAGGGTGGGGTGCAGGGGTTACAAAGAAGCAGAGGGAAGCTTAGGGGGTGATGGATGTGCTCATTAACTTGATTGTGGTGATGGTTTTAGGGTGTGTACATATACGGAAACTTATCAAACTATGTGCTTTAAATATGTGCACCTTATTGTATGCCAGTTGAACTTCAAAAAAGTTGTTTTTAAAAAGCCCCACGCACACATTTCAGTCCTATATTTACTGATTTATCTGCGGTATTTGGGAAATCTGACAATATCCTCCTCTTTGAAATATTTCCCTTCCCAGGCTCCCCTGATCTCTTTCTGCCGAACCACACATACAGGAAGCAGCCACAGCAGTAGCTGTACAGATGAGACTAGAGTCTGGCTTGTTGACTTTAAACATATATACCTATCTTTCTATCATCATCTGGAGCAGCCACAGCAATCACAGAAAAGCAGAGAAACTTCTAATCAACCTGAAAATCCAAATGTCTCAATAAACACTTTTGTATTTCCCGGCTGCCATGACACCAGAAAGGGGGATGGGTTAGTGTGTTTGGAAGATATTTGGTATTTTTCATCCTATGTAAATGACTACCCTTGTAAAATAATGAATTAAGGAAAGACGAGAGATTCAAGAACCGGCTCCCAGTTAATCCAACAGCCTTCCAGTGTGCCCCTCAAAGCTGCAGAGGGAAGGAGTTGAGGCCCGGTTGCCTGGATGAGCTGTCTGGCTTTTCACCCTTCGCTCCAACATATCTGGTGCAGAGGGTGGGACTTGGCTGGGCTTCATTCTTCTTAGATGCAGTGCAGACACATATCCCTGGCTTGACCCCAGGCCCCATCTTCACCAGCTCAGGAAAGAAGAGCAGCTTTTTCAGTCCTCATCCATCCTGCAGCTGCTCACATCAAGGGCTTAAAGAAATGGCAAGTGGCCGGGCTTTCAAAAGCCGCCTTGCCTTACCAGACAATTGAGTAACTTTCTTAAGATCTGTTGCCAACTTTTCAGTTTGCCCTATAGTTACCCAAATATGTTATGACATATGCTTATTTAATATCTCTACATGTGGTTTGAATTTAAGAGAAGACTACCAGACTGTGGATCTGCAGTTTTACCAGGACGCTGCAGTGCAAAGTCAGGAGATATCAGCCCAAGTTTCTGTCTACACGCCCGGGTCACAGTTGCTAATCCTTGTAGGAGTCACATGCTTAGGTATTGACAGGCGCCTGTTCTGAGATTCCTCTGTTTTTTACTAAACTCAAGGTTGTCCTGGGTAACAGTCAAATTTGTTTAGTACCACACAATTTTTCATTTGCTTTTTTCTAGGAAACTTTCAGCTGAGTTTCACTTTCAAATGGTGTCTTAAGGGTGGATGTTCTTAAGACTTAGTTCAAAGATCTCACTACAAATCTATTTGTTGACTTCTTCCAGATAAAGGTTTAATCCCTTGCTCTGGGAGAGAGACATTCTTTTCGCCTTCTGGGGAGAAAGCTAACAATGTCTGATGGAACCACTGTCTAAGGGCCAGGAAAATCCCACTGGACTAGGAGAATGTGTGTGTTAAATCCAACAGTGAAAAGTAGAATCCAGGAGCTCAGGGAGCTGTGATTGCTATTGGCTCTTTTTGGATACAGAAGCTAGTTGGCCGGAAGGCACTATTAGCTCTCTGATCTATCAAGGGGTATTTGTATCATGAGTCAGCATTAAAGGAGACAAGAGGTCACAGGGATGGAGCCCTTTGCAGGGAAGTAAGAGTAATCAAAGCCAAATAATGCCCCAAGACCCAGCTTCTCTTTGGATTGAGTCCATTTAGAGAACCTCTGAGAAGCAAATAGGCAGGGCTTCCTTTTTCTGTATTGACGAGAGTCTTAGCCAGTTCTTTAAAGAGTTTCTTACCTTGAGCCTCTGAACCTCAGAAATGGGACATGCAGAAGGGCTTAGCCTACGTGGAATGATGGTATTGAAACTGTTTTTTAACTCTGAAATCAAAACAGAGAGAGACAGAGACAAAGAGAAAGAGAGGGACCAGACAGTTTTGCTGCTGTATATAGCATAGTAGGTGAAATAAGCTTTACTTTAAAGAAATCACCTATCAAAGATTATAGCTAATGCAAAGAAACGTTTTAATTGTGCAGTGAATTTCACCAATGTAGACAGTCCAATCTGGATAACTGAAATAATTCTTCAAATAATAACAATAATAGATAAAATTAATCAAATACTTGACTACATACCAGAACTCATCGAATTCTCTCAACACACATAATTTTTCATTTATTTTGTATATGAAGAAGTGAAGGCAGAGGGGAATCAATTGCCAAGGGCCATAAACAGATAAATGGCAGAGCACAGATCCAAATGCAACCCCTAGACTCTAGATTCCTCCATAATATTCCTGATACTCTGCTGATCCTGTGGGAGTGTGGTTGATGGTTTTGTTCATTTGTTTTCATTGGTGGGTTTGTTTTCTTTAGTTTACTTTAGTTGGGGGTGGGGACACCTGGTCAGTGAGAGTTGCTTGCAGTATCTAAATACTATCTTATTGTTTACTGAAATATCGTGCGTATGTGGTACACAGACAGCCGAAATATCAAGGACAGGAGTCGAGCTCCCCGCCAAGAGGAAGCACTGCACGATGCAATGAGTGGAGTGTGGAACTGGGAGTCATGGGCCCACGTTCTAGTCCTGGCTCCATCACTCATAAGCCATGTGACTTAGGGCAAGCCTAACCTCTGAGCCCATGCTCTTTATCAGTGCCTTGAGTCCTACCCTCCTCACATATCCGTATCAGAGGGAAAAGCCAGTGCTTACAGCTCTCTTTAACTCTTAATTGCCTCAAGGGTTTGGTTTGACTCATCACTTTCCAAAGTGCAGAAAGAGGCTATGGAAAATGTACCTTTTTCCTCCTGACACTTAGGCAGCTTTGCAAGATGAGCTGCTGGTCTTCTGAGGGTCAAGAGGCATGAGGATGGACTTGACCTGTCAATATTTTGGAATTATCTTATTAAGTACATTCTCTTTCTTTAGAGAAACTCCATAGGACCTCAAAGTATCTGCCCTGGCTACTAACAGAAAAATCACATTGAGCCTGACTACATCTTTGGTGGGGTGGATTCTTCCAATGTGAAGCTGTTGAGAGACGTGGCCAGCGGAAGAAGCAATGATTCTCAAGTAAGCAGTCTTCCTCCACAGAGAAGCTCTTTGCAAGTTAGTGGAATAAAAATTTCCCAGGACGGCAAAGTAAAAGACCACAAGAGGGCGCCAGACTTCACTTTTCTGGATTAAGAAAACATGTGGGCAACGCAAGGTACAAATGCAGAGGAATAGACACAGACCTACTAGAGAATGGACTTGAGGATATGGGCAGGGGGAAGGGTAAGCTGTGACAGGGCGGGAGAGTGGCACGGACATATATGCACTACCAAGCGTGAAATGGATAGCTAGTGGGAAGCAGCCGCATAGCACAGGGAGACCAGCTCGGTGCTCTGTGACCGCCTGGAGGGGTGGGATAGGGAGGGTGGGAGGGAGGGAGACGCAGGAGGGAGGAGATGTGGGAACGTGTGTGTATGTATGGCTGATTCGCTTTGTTGTAAAGCAGAAGCTGACACACCATTGTGGGGCAATTATACTCCAATAAAGATGTAAAAAATAAATAAATAAAAGGTTGGGGAACCCTAAAAAAAAAAATGCAGAGGTCACAATGGAAGGGATTTATCTCTTACTGTTTAACGTGTATTTTTGGCCTCTAATAAAATGAGAAATATAAATATTCATAATATTTTGCATAAATGTGAATATGGCCTGATTGGCTTATAAACAGCAGAAATTTATTTCCGACTGTTCTGGAGGCTGGAAATCCGGGATCAGTGTGCCACGCATGGTTGGGTGGGTTCTGGTGAGGACCTTCTTCCGGGTTGCAGATGGCTACTTTCGCCTTGCGTCCTCACTTTGCAGAAAGAGAGAGAGACAGAGAGAGAGAGAGCTCTTCTGGGGTCTTTTCTTATAAGGGCACTAATTCCATTCATGAGGGTGGACCCCTCATGACCTAATCATTTCCCAAAGACCCCACCTCCTAATGCCCTCACATTGGGGGTTAGGATTTCAACAGAGGAATTTGGAGGGGACACAAACATTCAGTTCACAACACCTCCTTTACCTGAGAGATCAGCAACGTGAGAGGCCAGGAGTAAAACAGGCTGTGTGTCCAGGGAGTTTAGAACTTGAATACTCCATTCATGCCGTTTATCAGAGACCAGAAAGCCAAGTATGGGAAACGTGATCTTAATTACAACCACGTGAAATTGCTCAGTGATGTGGTTGCAAGGAATTAGATTTCTGAAAGAAGGAGAAAATCATAGCCGGTTTGTTCGTAGAATTCTATTTCTCACTCAGAGGTGGACTAGAGGCCCGTAGGTGACCACTGGCAAAAAGCATTGCTGTTGGAAACCAGACAAGGAATATATTGACTTTGCGAGAATTTGCCAAACCTACAATAAAATAATATGGTTCTATTTTCAAAGTGCCTCAGCTGTGAGACTCTCCTGGAGCTTCACAACTGCTTAAATCCCTGCCCTGCTGGAAAACTTTCTGGAGGTAAAGAGTGAAAAGGCAGAATTGGGGTCTGGGCACAGTTCACTGCGAGGCTAAAAGAATTTTACATTAAAAATAAAGGACATCATTGATACAAAACTCCCCTTTTCCCCTAACTGAAATAGACTACTAACATAGGATTTCATATTAGCACACTTTCAATGCCTCAAGCCTAAAGTAAATCAGGTTGGTTGAATAGAAAACAGATGGCAAGTCTTTTGCCCTCATTCCTTGAAGCCTGGTTTTGTGGGGAAGCCGCAGGAATAGGGTGGTGGTTAGGTGTGCAGGCTCTGGAATCAGACTGCCTGGTTTAAACCCTGGTCCAGACTTTCCTAGATATGCAGCCTTTGGCAAGCTAGTTCAAGTCCCCAAGCTTCCGTTCTCTGTAAGATGGGGGATCGATCGTAATGGTATCATAGGGTTATTGAGAATTAAATTAGATGATAAATGTAAACCCCCAGCACAGGGGTATTGGTGGTATTATTATTATTAAATGGCTTTGTGATTGGATCTGTTTTCTCTTAGCCTACCAACCTTAAGCAGGGTCACCGTGTGATAGAAAAAAACCAACGGCCTCTGCCATTGCATGACCTTGGAGAAATCACTATATCACTAATCTCAAAACTTAGTGTGATCATCTGTCTAATGACGATGAAGCAGATACGAACTTTACTCCACAACCTTGGCTGCACTAGATACTATTATATTCTTTTGTTTTCCTAAAGCCAAGTTTACTCTGACCTTGACCCTATCTGGGAGGCAGAAAACTTAGTCTTGTGAATAGGCTACTCTCTCCCCAACAAACATCTGAGAAAGGGCCCTCTGTCTTTAGCCCAAGAGCTGCATTGATGCTTCATCCTTTGTCCAAGCCTTTCGAAGGTGGGTCACTCTGATCCTTCTCTGCCAACCAAGCATAAGGTGCTGGTCGGGCATGGGAGCCCCCATGTAGGGTGCCCACCCACCATTGGTGTTCCAACCCTTTTAAAGCCTGGTCACCCCCTCACAGTGCTGCAAAGGATGGAGGCTCAGGTCATCACTGCTTCACCCCGTCCATGTTCCAGGCTTGGGAGAAGCCTTCTCCTCACTCTATTATCACAGTTTCTTCCACTTCCTGCCACAAAGACATTCACTCCTCCCCAGTCCCCCTAGCAAAATACTTTAGGCTTTTAAGAGTAAGTGCCAGGGGACTTCCCTGATGGTCCAGTGGGTAAGACTCCGGGCTCCCAATGCAGGGGGCCCAGGTTCGATCCCTGGTCGGGGAACTAGATCCCACATGCCACAACAAAGATCCCGCGTACCACAACTAAGACCTGGCACAGCCAAATAAATAAATAAGAAAAAAAAGAAGTAAATGCCAGGAAGGTAGCGGTATTAGTGGGGTTATGTCCAAGAAACCTCTGTTTTGGGCCTTCAAATAAAAGGATATAAAGCCCCAACCATCTTCCAGAATCAAAAGAGAAGGTAAGATTCCAAGGAAAATAG
The DNA here is from genome assembly GCF_000442215.2 of Lipotes vexillifer. Lineage (NCBI taxonomy): Eukaryota > Metazoa > Chordata > Mammalia > Artiodactyla > Lipotidae > Lipotes > Lipotes vexillifer. The sequence goes on along the minus strand of NW_006793498.1, from coordinate 3,313,133 downwards.
GACATAAATTAACTTCTCAATGACTAACACCACTTCAAGTGTGTTGAACTAGGTGATGATTCTCAATTTTGTCTCTCCAAGAATTTCTCCCATTATTTTATTCTGTCCCCAAATATCAATTAGTAAATGCTTCTATGCACACTTTCATGAATATCACGTATATCAATATTTAAAGTTTTTAATATGACAAACGTATTTGTTTATTTTTTTGTTAACTAAGTTGCAAATAATAACACCATCCACAGAGGACAATGTACATCTAAACCATTTCTATGTTCTGTTTTAATAGCACACCTAGTAGAGAAGCTAATCTCAAAGAGATATATAGATAGGAATGGAAGAAGAGATTTCAAAGGAATTTCAGCAAGAAAAAAAGCAAATGATGCTGTACTTTCAAAAGTTATCTCTAACCTTCCAGTACCCAGTTTCAACGAATTTATCCTATGAAAGTAACTGTAAGTTATCTCTCAGGGAAAGAAGTGGATCCCAGATTTTACACATTTTACACGTTACAGTTGGCAAACTAACCTTAAAATATCACATGGTAAATGGGGACCTCTCCAATGAGACGCACCGCCAGCTCACACTGCATCCTGCCCACGACAGGAGTTTGACAACATCCAAACTGGTCCGCGCCCTGTTCAGTAAGATGAGTCCACTGACCAAACACTTGCATTTCACAGCAGTAGTAAAGCACTACAAGTTTCTAAATACTTACTGTAAATTTCTGTAGGTATCTTGGGTGGGCTCCTTACAGTTCTGTCAGTGTGGGAACCACACTTTGAGTAACACTGCTCTATAGTACTTTGCCAAGGCTCTCTGTGGCTCTCTATAAGCTAACAGAAAAGGGTGTGAGCTCCTCTGACCTTTTTCTCCTTCTCATAAGAATTCTGTATTTTCATCCATAGGCAACTTTTTCCTTCAGTAGTTATTCAATAGGGAAATAGTTATTCTCTCTTACCTTGCCTACGTTATTAATCCCATCTTTCCTGATATTCTCGGGACCATCTCTACAGCAGACACTTTTGGTTGCCTACTCAGCTTTCTTCCTTGCTTCTAGGGTCCCAAATTTCAGGATGAAACCTATCCCTCAGGAAAGGTGACCCTTGTTAAAGAATTTTTTTGAAGGTAAAATCATGTCTCATTCAAATGTAAAATAAACATGTGTCAAAGATTTTAACCCAATCAATAATGAGAGAACCAGTAAGATGTTATAACCAGTTCAGAGAAGAATTCAAATAATCACACATAGACAGGAGGAAGAGGACTGCTGAGATGAATTTACAAACAGATGCACAGAATCACAAGGCAATGACCAATTGCATTCCACTGCACATAATTTGTATGCATTTCTCACGATAAGAATTTAGGAACTTAGGAACCCAAGCAAGGGCCAGCCACGTGGGGTTTGCTCTCATCCATTGTGGGGAGACAGTTTGAACTCTAGAGATCTGAGTTCTTTTAAGACGAATTTATACTAAAAAATAAATCTTTGCAAACAGGTATTCTGAACTAGTTTTTCTTTGGGCGCTAGGTCTCAAACGTGAATTAAGGTATCATTTAAGTCAATCTTTATTCCTCCATCTAGCAGAAAGCCACAACATCCTTTAGAGCAGCAGTCCCTAAACATTTTTTTTAAAAATTGCTTACAACCATCAATAATAAGCTTTTGAGCACCTTCATTTACATTAATTTATCCATGTATAAGTAATATGTGTGCACAATTTTCCTAAAATATTAAGTATATTAAAAAACAAAAACAGGGGCTTCCCTGGTGGCACAGTGGTTAAGAATCCACCTGCCGATGTAGGGGACACGGGTTTGAGCCCTGGTCTGGGAAGATCCCACATGCTGCAGAGTAACTAAGCCCATGCACCACAACTACTGAGCCCGTGCGCCACAACTACTGAAGCCCACGCGCCTAGAGCTCCGCAACAAGAGAAGCCTCTGCAATGAGAAGCCCGTGCACCACAACGAAGAGTAGCCCTGCCGCAACTAGAGAAAGTCAGCACGCAGCAACGAAGATGCAAAGCAGCCGAAAATATTAAAAATAAATAAATAATTAATTTGAAAAAATAGAAACTTAAAAAAGATTAAATAAAGAATGCATAGAAATTCTAATATGATGCTGTTGTACCCCGGTAGATTGGCCCCCTTTGGGGTGGGCACCTTCCATTTTGGAGATCTCTCCTTAGGAATATTAATGGTGAATTACACGGTCTGAATGGCATAAATGAGTTTTCAAACTACTCTCGCCAGGTCTGGAAACATGGTTTTTATTCCTCCCATTCATTAACCTGACAGTGTAGGCCTTACAGAGCCCTATCTTGGTTATTCTGAATTATTCTGATTAATGGCAGACAGTGCTGGCCTCAGATGGCCATGTTGTTCTGCCCTGATCATCACAGCAAAGATAGAGTGAACTGATCCATTTTCTGCACAAAGAATATTAGGCTCCAGCTGCTGAGGTCAAAGGCCAAATGAAACGTCACCTGGGGCTCAGGTTCAGAGCCAGAATCTATCTATTCCCTGGAGATTTGGGGCCCTGGGATCAAAGGACAAGCACAACTGGACACTGAAATGCTGCTAAAGCAACACTAGAGATGCCTCATGGGACTGCGGTGTCGTGGCTGTTACCACACCCCAGATCCTTAAACCTGTGAACCTGAGCCTTGGACCCTAGCAGAGTCTCTGCAGAACCCCCAAACTTGCTGAGGAGTTTACAAAATCATCTCGTTACCCACTTTCACAGATTTTCTAAATAACAGCTTTACTGAGATATAATTCACATTTCATAAAATTCACCCATGTAAACCAATTCAATGGTTTTTAATATATTCACAGATATGTGCAACCATCACCATAGTCAATGTTAGAACATTTTCATCATTCCAGAAAGAAACTCATTGGCAAGCACTCCCCAGTTTTCCCCAACAACCCTTCCCTCCTCCCTCCAGCCCAGGGCAATCTATTCCCGGTCTCTATAGATTTGCCTATTCTGGACATTAGATATAAATTGAACCATATAATATGAGGTCTTTTGTGACTGGCTTCTTTTACTTAGCATAATGTTTTCAGAGTTTATCCATGCTGTAGCATGTATTTGTATTTAAATTTTTTGTTTTCAAGTAATTCTGCATTGTATAGATATACCACATTTTATTTGTCCATTTTTCAGTTGATGGACGTTTTAGTTGTTTTGACTTTTTGGCCATTATGAATAATTCTGTTATGAACATTCATCTACAATTTTCTGTATGGGCATACTTTTTCATTTCTCCTGGGTATATGTCTAGAAGGAGAATTGCAGGGTCATGTGGTAGCTCTATGGAGCTGTCGGATCATTTTCCAAAGTGGCTGCATCATTGTATGTTCTAACCATAAACAACGTTTGAGAGTTCCAATTATTCTACATCCTAGCCAACATTTGTTATTAGTTGTCTTTTTGATTTTATCATCCTGGTGGGTATGAAGTGGATCCCATTGCTGATTTGATTTGTGTCTCCCTGAGGATTAGTGATGTTGAACATCTTTTTATATGCTTATTGGCTATTTATACATCTTCTTGTACAAATGGGGAATGTCTACTCAAATCCTTTGCCCATTTTTAATTGAGTTGTCTTTATTATTAGGTTGTAAGAGTTTTTAATATATTCTAGTTACAAGTACCTTAGTAGATATATGATTTGCAAAAAATTTTCATTCTGTAGGTTGTCTTTTCACTTTTTTGGTGCCTTTTGAAGCACAAAAGTTTTTAATTTTGATGATGTGCAATTTATCTGTTTTTTCCTTTTCTTGCTTGTGCTTTTGATGTCATGTTTAAGAAAACTATTGCCTAATTCAAGACCATGAATATTTGCACCCAAGTTTTCTTCCAAGAGTTTTATAGTTTTAATACTTATATATAGGCCTTTGATCAATGAGTTACTTTTTCTATATGGTGGGAGGGAGGTATGCAATTTCATTCTTTTGAATGTAGATATCCAGTTATCACAGAACCATCTGTTGAAAAGACTATTCTTTTCCCCATGGAATTGTCTTGGCGTCATTGTTGAAGATCAATTGATCATAAAGATGAGGGTTCGGGACTTCCCCGGTGGTCCAGTGGTTAAGACTCCGTGCTCCCAATGCAGGGGGCCTGGTTTTGATCCCTGGTCAGGGAATGCTGCAACTAAGAGCCTGCATTCCACAACTAAAGAGCCTGCATGCCACAACTAAAGACCCCGTGCGCTGCAAATAAGACCCAGTGCAGCCAAATAAATAAATAAATATATATATTTTTAAAAGATGGGGTTTATTTCTGACTCTTCATCTTTATGCTTCATAGATTTACACAGGCCTTTTACTGTTCTACTTCTCACTGTTTAATCAGTAGAACTTAGTTAAGATTTTAGGAATGCTTCTAATAGAAGCCCAGGAAGAAATTAACAATCAATAAATTACGCTCTAACTATGTAATGGAATGTTATGAAACCATTAAAAAGCATTAAGTTCTGTATCAATTGACATGGAAAGACAACCACAATATATTTTTTGACTAAAATCAAAACAAAGCAAAACCAAAAAACTCTGACCCAGATTATAAAACAGTATATGGCCCCCATATATGTATATACTTCTACATGTTTTTATAAAGTCTAATTTTATAAATAATGGACAGAATGTATATATGGGGGTGATCTCGAGAGGACTTGGCCTGCAGCAGCTTGAAGCAGGATTTCGATTCCTGGCCAGAGATGGAAGTTGGGCCATGGCAGTGAGAGCACTGAATCCCAGACAGTAGACCAGTGGTCAGTGACAAGGCCCTGGCCCATCAGCTCTGTAGAAATGAATTTCCACATAGAGATAGAAAGTAGTGAAGCAAGTAAAGTGTTTATTAGGAGGGAAACGAGTACGTGTGGATAGACACATGGGCAGGCTCAGAGAGAGTCACGCCCTCATGGTAGTTTGAATCACTTTTACAGGGCATTTCTTCTGGTTTTCCTTTGGCCAATCATCTTGCTTGGCCTGGTTCTGAGTCTGTATTTGGTATCTCTCAGGGTCCTCCCATATGTGGGCGCGTACCTCTTAGCCAAGATGGATTCTAGCAAAGAGGCCTATGGGTAGGTTGACATAACTTACTATGAAGTGACGCCTCCTCCCTTTTGACCTCCGAGGAGCCTTTCTGCGCATGTGTGGTCGGGGAGGTCTCCTTGACTTTGAGAAGGAGGAATGGGTGGTCTTTTATCTCTCATCTGGGCAGGGCTCAGCTCCTGTCTCCTGCCATTTTGGAGTATTTGTCCACAGGGGAGAAACTGTCCAGCCTGGGGCCCATCTATCTCCTGCCTCAGGGGGAGGATTTACTTTGTAATTTATGTTTTTCATTTTAATGTTTGTGATGAAATAAATATATTAACATTGAAATTTAGGAAGAAATTAACAATCAAGCCTCCAGAGGCAGAAAGCAAGATAGCACCAACAATCTCAACAGCATTGTTCCTGAGTTCTGCCATACTGAATCAGCTCAGAGGATCCCAATTTTTGTGCCTCTTTTCCAAGTTTCAGATTCTCAGGTTAGAGAATCTGATTGGTGTATTTGGGTGAGATATCTTCCCTGAAAGCAGTCCGTTATGGCTGGGAACATAGTCGCAGAGCACGGACATTGTTACTGTGTTACGGGGCCCATCTTTCTGTTGGGAACCATACAAAGGCACTACATCCAACACCTGAACCACTGCAGTAGTGTCTTAACTTTTCTCCCTGTCTCCAGTCTTTTTTTTTTTTTTTTTTTGGCCGTGCCACGCAGCAAACAGAATCTTAGTTCCCTGACCAGGGATCGAACCCAGACCCCCTGCAGTGGAAGCATGGAGTCAACCACTGGACCGTCAGAGAAGTGCCTCCCCAGGTTTTCTTAACTGGAAGGGTGTGACGTACTAAGTCCTACAGAAAGTGATTTGAGTGACTGTTTTCTCAGTTCTCCCAAGTCCATAGCTAGTTCCATTCTAGATACATAAGAGAGAAGTTGATCTATCAAAAATATATCAGATGCCTTAAGGCATTAAGGATTAATGTTATGGAGGAATGCCAGTTGAGAAGGGCCGGTAGACAGTGAGGAAGTTAGATGTCTAGGCATGTGCTCTTGGCTGGTAGGTGTCCAGGGGTATCATCCTCATCCCCCATCCCCACCCCTGCTCACATACGTACATCCACATGCAAGCATGTGGGTGTCCTTTGCATACGTAAGCAAAAAGGGAGACCTGGAACTAGATAGGACCAGACCTTCACATCCCAAAAGTAAGCAACATTTTATAAATTGTATAATCCTACTCTGTTTATTTCTGTAGCGCCAGAGTGCCAGAGTGTGAAAATAGAGCATCTGGGTGTTTTTCCGAAAATAAAAGAAAGCAGCAGTTACCTGATTAAAACCCTCACAGCAGCTCATCACTACCTGTAGGATAACATCTAAACTTCCTTACCTAGCCCACCTGACAGTCACAATCAGGTCCTTGCCCTCCTTTTCCTTCCCTCCCATGCACCTCATATCCTAAACACACATATACCTTAAACCCATGGCCTTCTCACTCTGCTCCCTTTGCCCATGCTACCTGACCTTCTCTTGCTGGTTCTTCAAGACCCTGCTTTAATGTTAACTCTACTATGACGCTTCCCGATTCATCCTCTCTCCTTCCCACAAAATCAGAACATCTCTATTCCAAGCTCCCTTGGCCCTTTCTACATCATTCTATCACATCACTCTCACACTGTTTTCATCACTACATATCTGTCTCCTGTCAAGAACATGTATTTCCCCAGAGCAGGAATCTCTTCACACCAAGCATAATCTGTGTTCACCGTAGATGTCAAGGAATGTTATTGAGTGAATGTGTGTAAAGAAATTGCACTGATTATTTTTGCTGTTAGGCAAAGCCCACCAGTTATCTCTAGCAATCAAATGTAAAGGGTGATGTTTATCTCCGATTTGAAAAATCCAGAGGATTTTCCCAGAAGCCTTTCCAAGAAACTATGATCACCTTACAACAACTATTCTGGTAAATCAGGAGAAATGACTTTCACCTGAGCTACTTGGAGTACCTGCGGGTGAAGGATGGCCAAGTGAGAGGAACTATTCAGATTAGTCTTTTTATTACTTAATTTCACTTAAAAAATGCCAGCATTACTTCATGCTGCACAAAAATCTTCGAAGGAAGGCTTAAAGGGCTGATAGTCCAGTTTTTTTTCTTTCCTTGCCAAAAAGAGGAGAAAATGAATATTGTTATCATTTGAGAGAAAAGTGGAGAAACCACAAGCCATTTGCCTGGTTAGTGACATTATGTCTCAGCACGAAATGTCACATAAATCCTATATCCTGTTTAGTGCAAGGAATTGTTATTCATCACGCACAGGGCAGCATTTGAAATTCGTTTATCTGAGTTCCGTAGCCTTGTGTAAATACCTATAGTTGGAGGCTCTGATTTCATTCTCTGGAGCAACGAGGACCTCACAGACAGCGATCTGCATGCATGAGATTTTGTACAAGAGTCAAGATTTGGTCCCAAGAGAAGGGCAAACAAGAATAAAGGAGAAAACAAAACAAAGCTAAAAGAAAGAGAAAAAAGAAACAATAAAACCCAGAGAGCAACCTATTAATCCGGGAAGAAAATGCATTCCATCATTTTCATTATTAGAACTTGCTTTGTTTTTACTCTCAGTCCAGTCAGTCAACATAAGTTTCCTTTCCCATTTAATTCCCAAGGGGCACCTTTGATGTCCAGGAAAAGTACCAAGTTGAATGGCTCAGAAAATCTATTTACTCCTAGTAGAAATACTACACAGGAGACCACTTTTGTTCTTGCTCAGATATTTCTGCTCCTCTTGTTTCCTATAGGGATTGGTGTGAAAAACCCCAAACCGAAGGCTTACGTGCCACGTCCAGGAACTACAAAGAATGGGGTCCGGGGCAGCCACATCCGACTCCTCATCCTGGTGTGGGGTGAGGAGCCTCGAGAGCGGCTGTGGAGGGAGGATGTGCTCTAGCGAAATGGGAAGAGGCCGAGTGCCTGGCCCTGTTCCCAGGAGAAAAAAACAGTGCAGAGTGGACCCGACACCACTCAAGGGTACAGGTTGTCAGGAGGGCGTTGTCCTTTATTTTATTCTCAAATTTAGAGGAATAAGCCACTTATCCCCACTCTGTAGCTCCAGGTCAATCATATGTTTCCTGGTTAGTTTTTTTTTTTTTTTTTTTTTTTTTTTTT
>NW_006793498.1:3289804-3304870 GCF_000442215.2 Lipotes vexillifer | reverse complement strand
GTATGCGGCCCTCTCACTGTTGTGGCCTCTCCCGTTGAGGAGCACAGGCTCCGGACGCACAGGCTCAGCGGCCATGGCTCACCGGCCCAGCCGCTCCGCGGCATGTGGGATCTTCCCGGACCGGGGCACGAACCCGCGTCCCCCCTGCATCGGCAGGCGGACTCTCAACCACTGCGCCACCAGGGAAGCCCAGTTCTTTTTTGAAATTCAATTTCCTCCAGGCACATATATCCAAATGCCCATGAGATGTCTGGCTCAGTCTGGGCAATGCTAAACTCATCCTGTCTTCCCTAAACCTGCTGCTTCTCTGGCTGTGTCTCCTCTGTCTCGGGGAATTGGCACCACCTCGATCCCAGCCACACGGGCTAAAAATTGAGAAAACACCTCATCTCCACGCCCTCCTTCAAACCCAGTCTCCCACCCCAGAACCACATCACCAGTTACTAAATTCTGGCTAATTTATCTCCTAATTATTTCTCAGTTTCTCCCACCAGCCTTCTCTTTTTCCACTCTAGTTCACCATTTCTTCCTGAAAAGCACTTTTTGGTGCATAAGAGACACTTCATGAATGTTTGGCTTTGATGGAATGAAAAAGTATCCTCCCATCCATTTCTTATAAGGTGAATGACTACCAGATTCTCTAGAGTTGGGCTGAAGAGAGAAAACAGAACAGGATTTCACGAGATGCCTGAGAGGAAGTGGTGATCACAGGGGAGATAACCCGATTTTCCTCTGCTTTCACCAGCCTATCGCTGAAATAGTTCATAGTTGACCCTCTGTCCTGTCTTTTTTTTTTTTCCCCCGTGACACTCAGCACTTTATTAGTGAGGAGCTGTGGTCTGGGAAAGGGGAGGCTGGGATGGACCAGCGCCCATCTCGGGGGATTTTCCTGGACATCAGGCGTTCCTCCACGCAGGTTTAGAGGAAACACCTTCACGGATCAAATCCCCAGAGAGCAGCGATGTGACTGCCAAGCAGCAGGGGTAGGAGGGGCGCCCGGGGCACAGCGGGGCCCCTGGGGCAGCAGGCCTTCGAAGGCAGCCTCGAGGTCGAGGGTCAGAAAGCGGCGGCTGTACGTGTGCACGGCACACCGTCCGGGCCCACCAGGAGCTTCTGGAAGTTCCAGGCGACGTCGCTGCGGCACACTGGAGACCAGGCGAGGAGCTTGTGGTCGGTCACGAGGGCAGGGGCGTCGTCACTGGGCGTGCGCAGCGCCTCGCGGCGGCGAAGAGCCGGGGTGCCTGAGCGCCGTTCCCCTCGCCCTTGGCCAGGAGCCTGAGATCCAGCTCGAGCCCGCCGTCTGGTTGGACGTACCTGAGGCCCTTCAGCATCTCCTCATTCTTGGCATTTTCGTGCGGGAGGGAAGAGCAGCTGGGACCTGGGACCGTGACGGGAGGGGAAGCCTTCTGACCGCAAACATGGAGTTTGCCCATGAGTCACTGGACTGTTGCCTTTCTTGCAAACCCCCTGGGTGGACTTGAACCCCAGCCGAGACGAGCGCCGGCGGGAAGCGAGCCAGAGGCCCGCGTCTCCGCGCCCAGGGCGCACGCGGCCGCGGGGCCCGCCGGCACTCCTGACCCGGGGTCGCGCTCTCACCCACGCTCCGCCCTGCGCACCTGTTGCCCAAACTGCTTGCTCGCGAAGCCCAGCGCGACCAGGCCCGGGGGCCCCCGAGGTGCCGCCGCTGCAGCTCATTCATCTGGGTGTGGTCCGGGACCATCTTGCCTCCGAGCGACGCCACGTTCTCAGTGAGCAGCTCCTTGGCCCGCAGGGAGCCCAGGCTCACGGGTTCCTCACCGGTCAGCGGGCGCGCAGAGGAGGGGACACGGAGCGCTGAGCTGTGCACGTGGCCAGGGTGTGTCGGAAAGGGGAGAGCCGCGGGCTCGAGAGCCCCTCTGTCCTAACATCCTTTTGCAGCTAGGCTCTGCACGTGGAATAGTATCCAATGATCTCAGTCATCTATGGGTTACAAGAGTGCTTATCAAAAACCCCAATTGTCTGGAATCTTGTTGAAATGCAGACTCTAATTGAGGACGTTAGGGTGCAGCCTGAGCTTCCTAACAAGTTCCGGGTGATGCTGAGGCCGCTGCGTGACAAAAGATTAGATAATCTCTTTCAGAGTAAAATGTCATTGCCACAAACCATAACCCTGTCACTATTGAAGCTTAATATTAAAAGTGACTCAAGGCTCTGCAAGCCTCCAAGTTAAGTAGTTTCAGAGCACGTCAGGACCAGAGCAGGACAGAAAAGGGCAGGAAATGGATATGGGCTGGTTAGTGGAAAATTTCTGCAGCTCATCAGGCCTTAAAATAAAAGCTTCAGACTGGATTGGGAGTTCTCATCCTCTTTGTAGAAATGCGTGACCATTCAAAAACATGTCATCCCTAAGGACAGAGTGGGGATAAGGCCACTCTTGACATGGTCTGTTGGACACTCTGACCAAGAGTCAAGGTCAGGTCTAACAGGAAGCAAACAACAGGTGGTGGACACCTCAGGCTAGTCCCCTTCTCTGCCTATTTTGGCTTCGGACACCACACAGAGAATCGGACTGCAAACTCCCACCTCACCCGACAAATCAAGTCTTTTTAAGGACCCTGGGCAAGTATATATTGGTTCAGACACTATTCTAAATAAAAGGGCTGGCTTTTCCAAGTAAATTCCTGCCTTCTTTTCCAAGGAGCACCTTCGTGTCTAAGAAAACATAAGTAGGAGAGTATGGTCTCCACACACTAAGACCTACTCCAGATGCATTGAAAACTCAGCGAAAGAAGCCAAGGCAAACTGATCGTGGGAAACACATAGGACATTTGGATCAGAATGTTAGCCTTCGAGTTCATCGTCTACAAAGCCTTAGAATGCAAACTGCTGAGGCTTCGCACATCCAGCTTAAAGGGAAAAAGGATTCTCTGACCTCATTGCCTCAGAAAAGCTCAATAGGTCACATTTCCGGCTTGGGCCAGCAAGCCCTCCTTTGGCTTTTCCTTCCTATGCACAAAATTTCAGAAGTCACTGTGTGGCTGAATTTCCTTCGGTAACAGAAAACACAGTCATTATTGTTGAATGCAAGGAACTGATCTGACCTAGAGTCAATGATTTCTTCCTGCAAGTGACAAAGCCTGTTTCCTCCAGCTGACAATGAAACCCTGGAAAGGCACTGAACATGCATTTTCAAAAGCAAATCATCCATGGCAAGGATGCAGTCCTGTACCTTTTTCAATCAAAATTTGAAGAATCGTATTTTAAAACAATTTTTTCTATTGTGGTAAAATGTATGTAACATAAAATTCACCATTTTAACCATTTTTAAGTGTACAATTCAGTGGCATTATGCACATTAAGAATCATATTTTTAAAATAAATAGCTATAAATGGGTCTCTAGTCTCTCTGAAGAAATATACTCAATAAGGGCAACAAAGAAAGAGCTACAGTTTTCATTCCAGAGAAGGATGGAAAACTGTGGTGCTTCCATATGAATAATTTAAAGGCCTAGAGCAAGGGGGAAAAAATCCTATATCCTTCTTTTCTAGGGAAGGTGAGCTAGACTATTAAGGAGGTCTCTACTCACCTCTCAGCCTCAGGAGAGGTCCCTCAATATTTGCTGGATGTACTGTCTGTGTGGCCAGCAGGCCTGTGCTGGGCTCATGCCATTTGCAAGATTCACTGATAGAGAGTACATCTTCCTACACATGGAGAAAAGGTAATCTCCCTATCCCACATAAAAGAGTACAGTTGAGGGGAAAACTGTACTAGGCTTTGGGGTCAGAAAGATCGGCTGAAACACCAGTTCTTCTGCTTCTGGTGTTATTGCAAGTTCCTTAAGCACTTTGCTATAAGATGAGGATTAATGTTAGTATCTGCTTCACAGGGTGGTCATAAGGGTTGAATTAGATAAGAGGATTAGTCAGGATACGATAGGTTCTGCTGCAGTAACAAATGAACCCCAATATTTCAATGGCTTATCCTGATAAAATTTTACTTCTTGCTCATGTCACAGTCTGAGGGGGGCAGGTGGCTTTCCTCCAAGGGTGATCAAGGATCTGGGCTGCTTCCAAATAGCATCTCTGACATCTTGGAGGTCTTTGCTTCCTGATGAATGTAGGACCCACACTAGCCCTTTACACCCTTGGCCTCAAAGTAGCTATGTCTTTTCTGGTTACAGTTCTTTGGAAATTAGCATGTATGTCAGTCAGAATCTGAGCGAAAAAGAAACAAACAAACACAGATGGCACACTCTAAAGGGCCACTTATTTAATGGATTACTTACAAAGGTGTAAGCAGGGTTAAAAGAAATCAGAAGGGATGGTGAGACCTCCCAAGACTGCCAACAACTCAGTGCAGGTCCTGAATTTTCAGTAGCTGAAACTCAGGGAGCAGATGTGAGATGGGAGTCTGGAAATAGATAACCTAATCTCTCTCTCCTCTCATGTTTCTGACTCTTGCTGTTGCCTCCCAGTGATCAAACTCAGCTACACACCAGAATTCAGTGGAGCCTGGGGGGATGCATCCACACAAGTTCAGCTTCCTGGGGGGGCCCAGAGAAGGGTGGAAAAGTGGATCTAGAGCAGCAGGTGGAGAATCCCCACCACAACGTGCAGAAAGCTTAGCAATGTTCTGAGTACATAGTGGGCACTGAAAGCAAATGAGTGAAAGCAGTTAAGAAAATATGAAAAAAATATTTAAAGGTAGCTTATGTTTATTGAGGTCCTCACAATTCACTTTACTTCTGACAAAGAGAAATATACATTTGCAAAGGAGAATTTTTCTCTCCACAGCACAGAATTTTTCAACAAGGGCTCAGTGTCCAAAGCTGGGCTGTCCTTTCTCTCTCCTAAAAGAAGAGTTTAACGGGAAGAATAGTGTTTTGTTTGCAAAGCAAGAAACATTGATAGCTCCGCCCCGAAGAACTTTATCTGTGCAGCCAGTAATTACAACCTAAGTTAGGTTGAATGGCACAGTTACCCTGATAACTGCTGTTACTGTTTTCACTCTTTCACTTGCCAACAAGATCCTCTGGTCCCTTATCTTGTACTGGGGCCAACCCAACAAGAGCAGGAGAAGTTGAAATTCTGACACTTCAAAGCACAGGACTGTGAACAAGCTGGTGAGTTGTTTGTGTTGGGCTTTGCTAAGTAATGGGCTGGGTTCAGTGCCAGTAAAGAGCTTTGGAGAGTAGTGCTCGATGTTTATTCATATATAGTCTCTCATTCTGCACGTAAGTGAAATGATCTTTTCCAAGGATCAAATTCATTTTTTGTTGCTATCCTCCAATTCAGTATTTTGATGTCAGAAACTCAGGGAAGTTTTGAATTTGAAGGAAATTTAGAAGTCGTTTTGCCCAACCTCTTCACACACCATCGATGCCTTGGAGAGAGACTGGGGTTCAGCCTCTCCCTGAGCCCATTCAGTGATGGGACACTTCCTGGTGCAAGCAGCTCCTGTGCGTGTGCTTTGAGCCAGGTAGGGAGCTCTGGCGGCATTATCTCCTTTAGTCCCCACAGCTCCCTGAGGCAGCTACTATCATAAGCCCCACTTCCCAAGTCAGGAAACCAGAGCAGAGAAGTAACTTGCCCAAGGACACACAGCTAAACTGCACTGAAGCAGGAGCTCAAACCCAGGTCTCTTTTTCTCTAAACCCCAAGCTCCTCTTCATTAGGGTCTCCAAGTACCTTTTCGGACACCCCGTCCCCACCAGGAACGCTCTGAAATATTCTTACCCATCATTTTAGCTAATCACTGTAAGTTTTACATGATATCAAAAGTGGGAATGAAAAAAAAACTGTTCCTGATAATTTACATTTTGTACCACTTTACTGTTTACGGAGCATGTCAGTAGTTTCACTTGAGCCTTTCAACAGTTCTTTGAGATAGTTATCACTATCTCTAGTTTACCTGTTAGAAAGTTGAGTTTCACAGCCATAAAAAGGAATGAAATAGGGCTTCCCTGGTGGCGCAGTGGTTGAGAGTTCGCCTGCCGATGCAGGGGACACAAGTTCGTGCCCCGGTCCTGGAAGATCCCACATGCCGCGGAGCGGCTGGGCCGGTGAGCCATGGCCGCTGAGCCTGCGCGTCCGGAGCCTGTGCTCCTCAACGGGAGAGGCCACAACAGTGAGAGGCCCGCGGACCGCAAAAAAAAAAAAAAAAAAAAAAAAAAGGAATGAAATAAGGTCACTCGCAGCAACATGGATGGACCTAGAGATTGTCATACTGAGTGAAGTAAGTCAGACACAGAAAGACAAATATGATATCGCTTTTATGTGGAATCTAAAAAAATTGGTACAAATGAACTTATTTACAAAACAGATATAGAGTCACAGATGTAGAAAACAAACTTTTGTTACCAGGGCAGCGGGGGGAGGGATAAACTGGGAGATTGGGAATGACATATACACAGTACTATACATAAAATAGATAACTAATAAGGACCTACTATATAACACAGGGAACTGTTCTCAATACTCTGAAATGACCTATATGGGAAAGAAATCCAAGAAAAGAGTAGATATATGTATACATATAACTGATTCACTTTGTTGTACATCTGAAACTAACACAACATTGTAAATCAACTATACTCCAATTAAAAAAAAAAAGAGGGGACTTCCCTGGTGGTCCACTGGTTAATATTTCACCTTCCAATGCAGGGGGTGCGGGTTTGATCCCTGGTCAGGGAGCTAAGATCCCACATGTCTCGCGGCCAAAAAACCAAAATGTAAAACAGAAGCAATATAGTAACAAATTCAATAAAGACTTAAAAAAAAAAAAGAAAGTTGAGTTTCAGAGAGTGGGCATATGGTCATATGTGTAAGAGGGTGGTAGAGCCAGGAGCAGAGCCCAGTTCCTTTAGATTTTGGTCCTATGATTTTTTCACTACTCCATGCTATTGACAGCAAAAGATGAAAACAATGAGGTATCACTTTTGTCCTGGGTTCCATATTACTTCCTGTCTTGTACTGGTGCACTGTAGCTTTCTGAACTGTTGCAATTAGGAGGTTCAGTCTTTCTAATAAATCTGCCTCACATCTGCTCCTTAGATCTGAATCCCAATGAAAAATTCTGTCTCCATCAACTTTACTACCTGACCTCAACCCAAACTAGTATCTGCCCTGCTTTATCAACCGTGTTTGTGGGACTGTATGTTAGGGACAGTGGGGCAGATCAGACAGAAAGCAATCTAGAGCCACAGCAGTACAATGATGCTTCTATTTGTTCCACAGGATGCCAAACAGCTGCTTTTAAATATCCAGATGTTTGGCATCATGTAGAACAAAGCTTTGATTCATTGGCCAAATAGTCCATTGTCATCTAATTAATCAACATATGCTTGAATGTTTTGTCATCTCACAGACTGTATGTTTGCTTAGAAGTGACTAGATTTTAATATTTCAGCTTCCAAAAAGTATCTCTCAACAAAAGCCCCCCCCCCCCCCGCCACCGTTTTCCAATGCTTTCCTTGCTGCTCGCCAATCTGACAAAGAGAGAAAAGTCCCGCACATTTTACAAACTATTTAATCGGCTAAATGCATCTGCATCAAAGGCCAGTGTGTTCTTCTGTTGAGAAAAAAGCAAATCTTGGTTTTCCCTAGTGTGATGAAGCCCAAACCCATGGAAGCAAGACACATTAAACATTCCTTACTCTCTTTGAGTTCATTTAATTTAGTTTTTTATTTAGGTATCATTGACATATTACATGATATTAGTTTCAGGTGTATAATGTGATGATTTGATATTTATACATATTGTAAAATGATCACCAGGGGCTTCCCTGGTGGCGCAGTGCTTGAGAGTCCGCCTGCCGATGCAGGGGACACAGGTTCGTGCCCCAGTCCGGGAAGATACCACATGCCGCGGAGCGGCTGGGCCCGTGAGCCATGGCCGCTGAGCCTGCACGTCCAGAGCCTGTGCTCCGCAATGGGAGAGGCCTCAACAGTGAGAGGCCCCCGTACCCCAAAAAAAAAAAAAAAAAAAGATCACCACAATAGGTCTAGTGACCATCTGTCCCCACAGAGAGTTACAAGACTTTTTTTTTCTTGTGATGAGAACTTTTAAGATTTGCTCTCCCAATAAGCATGTTAAAAAAAAGATTTGCTCTCTTAGCAACTTTCAAACACCTTTGGTTTTATATCCTGTACTTTACATAAACTATTCAGTGAAAATTATTTCACTGTTTTTCCTAATTGTTTTCCTCTTACATGGCTACCTGGAAACACAACCGAAAAAAAAAAAAAAAAAAAAAGATCACCACAATAGGTCTAGTGACCATCTGTCCCCACAGAGAGTTACAAGACTTTTTTTTTCTTGTGATGAGAACTTTTAAGATTTGCTCTCCCAATAAGCATGTTAAAAAAAAGATTTGCTCTCTTAGCAACTTTCAAACACCTTTGGTTTTATATCCTGTACTTTACATAAACTATTCAGTGAAAATTATTTCACTGTTTTTCCTAATTGTTTTCCTCTTACATGGCTACCTGGAAACACACTTTCCAGGAAATTTGCAATGAGGAGTGGAAGTGGTCCAGTGAACAAGATTTCTAAGCTTACTCTCCAGATGCAGTGGTAGCTTTCTCCTCCTTGAGATCCTTAGATACACCTTAAATGTCTTTACTCTCTTTTGGACCCATTAACCTACTGCTACTCAAATTACTAATAGTATCTACTTTGTATTAAGCTATCACTACAGGTGTCAGACTCTGTGCTAAGTGCTTTCAAGACAGGACTCGTTTAATTCTCCCAAGAAGCCTTTTTGGTATATTCCACGAAGAGCACCAATTTGCAAATGAGGAAACTGCAGCTTGGAGAGGGTCATCAATTTTTTCAAGGTCACACAGCTACTGGGCATCAGAGCTGGGACTCTGAACCCCAGCCTGGTTGCCTCCAGAGCCCACGTGCTTAACCCCTTACTCCTCTGCTTTCAAAGGGATAGTCCTTGAACACGGAATGGAATCCACCAGCCCAGAGTGAAGCCCAGTACAGGATGGTCCTTCCCTGACTTCCCTGTCCTCCTGTTCCTACCATACCCTAAGGTTCAACCCCACAGACCGCAAGTCGTTCCCCAAACACCATACTTTTCTCTCCTCCCTTCATTTGCACACCCTTCTCTCCCCACACAGAGCATCGTACATGCCCAAACTCAATGTCTCCGCGCCCAACATCTTCCATGGGAAAATCCCCACTCATCCAGCAAGGATCACTCAAAGGTTAACGCCTCCCCAAAGTCCACCTGACCCCATGATGGACGCCTCGCCTCCCATCATACCTTCCTTGGCTACAGTACATAACACCTTTATCATCCTTAGTGTGCCGGTCACGTGTTTTGAAATAACACGTGCCTGTCCAGCTGTCTCATCAGCCCGGGAGCTTCTTGAGGAAGGGGCTGATCTCATGTCTGTGTCTCCAGGGCCTGGCGCAATAGGTTCTCAATTGGTGTTTATTGAATAAAAGATGAACTAAATATGTGCAAGTTGTGACGATGTGTGAGTGATTACTAACATTTATTTAACACCCCCATGGAATTCAAACTGCTCAAAATTTGTGTTTCTATAGATTTCATTAGGACAGGACCCAATTTTTGTCTTCACAATCCTCCGGGCAGAGAGTTTCTGCTTTTGCTTTCTGTACGACTGTGAAGTTAACTTTTAATGAGAGAGAGAGAGAGAGAGAGAAATAGACACAAAGAGAGAGAGAGGGAGGGAAGGAGAGAGAAAGGGAGACAGAGAGAGAGAGAGAGAGGAAGGGGAGAGAGAGAGAGAGAGCTCTTTTTCTCTGCATCTCAATCCCAAAGTCTCAAGGAAGATTCGATTAAGTCAATTCTGACACTAGAACGGTCACCACCAATGATCACATTATCATAACACGACTGTTCCCATAATAACCATGTCGTTGGGAGGGAGAGGCAATTCCATTAAGTGAGAATGAGGGTGGGATGCTGAGCAAAGAAAACAACAGATGTCTGCGATAGTCCGCTGACATCAGGGCTGAAAAACAATCTCTTACAGGGTTAGCAAAACCTTGTTTAGGAAATCATCTCTCTCACTGTTTTGGAGATTTTAATAAGGGCCTCTTAAAGACCAAAGGGTCACCCAAACTCACGCCTTTCTAATAGAGGCATTACAGGCCTGAGGGATGGGATACTTAGGGGCCTAAAAGGCTTCTCAGAGTCTTCAAATGTAGGGAGTTGTGAGGTCCTTTCATAAAGCCAGAGACCTCTGCTTATTGACATGGATACTTGTGTCACCGGTAGAAGTTATTGGGCAGGTAAGTTCTAAAAATAAAAATCTGCCAGCACCAACGTCTGCAAAGCAAATGGTATCTAGAAGCCTGTAAGTACTGGGCCCAAGTCATCACCCAGTGAAACAGGTTCTGTATTCGAGAATGGATTACTTCATCTCTCAGAGTATCTCTTTCCCCATCTGTGAAAAGGAAATAGATAACAAAGCCATCTTCACTGAGTTGCTAGGAGGATCAAGTGAAACAAAGTGTAGGAAGCCTAGATATACAAATGTTATTTACTTGTGTTATTTTAGGGAGAAACAGAAAATAATGGAAGTACTCATTTAGAAGGGAATGGTAAATAAGGTTGTGTAACTACTCATATTTTGACATTAAATTTTTCTCAATAATTAAAATGGAAACAACAAAAAACTATGGGGGAATGACGGTGGTACAGGTTAAATGAAGATGATTAATGTTATATTTTTCTACTATAATTTTATAAACAACATGAATACATATGAAGAAGAACTAGAAAGGGAGTTCAAATAAAATCTATTTGGTGGCATCCCTGGTGGCGCAGTGGTTAAGAATCCGCCTGCCAATGCAGGGGACACAGGTTCGAGCCCTGATCCGGGAAGATCCCACATGCCGCGGAGTAACTAAGCCCGTGCGCCACAACTACTGAGCCTGCGCTCTAGAGCCCGCGAGCCACAACTATTGAGCCCTCAGTCTAGAGTCTGAGAGCCACAACTACTGAGGCTGTGTGCCACAACTATTGAAGCCTGCGCGTCTACAGCCTGTGCTCCACAACGAGAGAAGCCACCACAAGGAGAAGCCCGTGCACCACAACAAAGAGTAGCCCCTGCTCGCTGCAACTAAAAGCCTGCACACTGCAATGAAGACTCAACACAGACAAATAAATAAATAAATAAATTTATTAAAAAAAAAAAAAAGAAATACAGCATCTTAAGCAGAGGTGAGAGCATGGAGGTAGGGCACACGTGGGCAAGTTGGCACAAATCCCAATTTTTTTCCCTACCCACGATCCATTTGTCCTTCTGCTGGTATCTGCACTCAGTCTTCCTTTGGTAGGACTCCCCGCCTCTTATGTCAACATGTTCCAGGGGCAGATGCACCAGAGCAGATTGAAGGTTGAAGTCAATCAGTATATCTGTCAAGACATGTGAAGTCCCTGAGATTTTACCCTACTTGAAAGGAAGCAAGTTAGTCTGCTACCATTTTATGGATGCTGGGAGAGAACATAAGACTCCTTGACAAACTCACACACACACAGACACACACACATGGTATTACAGCAAAAGAAGCAGCCAGAGTGTCAGCAATTTGCACTGTTCCCCAAGCTCCAATCCCCAGGGTGACAATAAGGGCCAAATGACACCTGCATACATAGTGGGTGGTGTTACAGCAGAGGAATTCAGAGCTGAGGGACCTGTATACTGTGGGCAAGCAGAGAACACTGTGACCAGCAACGAATCAGTCTTCCCTCCCCAGCTCCCACCCTGAAAGCTGTGGTCAAACTCTAGCACCTTCACCTACTTGGTTGCCTATGTGACCAGGTACAGAGCTGCTTGGGAGAACGACAGGCCATGCACACTCAGCAGGTATGTGCAAGATGCTCAGGGCCATGATTCTTCTGAGGGTATCATATTTTCTTGGCCATATACAGGGATGTGCATGTTATCCAGCCAGAACTACGGAGATGAAATGAAACCTTTGAAGCTTTTGCTTCAGATGACAGGCATCTCACTTCCCGCCCCACCTCTACCTCAGAGGAGAACCTAGAAGAGCCATCTTGTGACCAGTAAAGTCTGTATGAGAATGGAGTCGACTCAAAGAAAGCAGAGTTGAGAAATGGAGACATCAGGAAAATTGATTCTGGTGTTGTCATTTGATCCACAGTATAAAGCCAGGCTTAAAACCAAGCCGTCGGGCTTCCCTGGTGGCGCAGTGGTTGAGAGTCCGCCTGCCGATGCAGGGGACACAGGTTCGTGCCCCGGTCCGGGAAGATCCCACATGCCGCGGAGCAGCTGGGCCCGTAAGCCATGGCCGCTGAGCCGGCGCGTCCGGAGCCTGTGCTCCGCAACGGGAGAGGCCACAACAGTGAGAGGCCAGTGTACCACAAAAAAACAAACAAAAAAAACACAAGCCTACCTCCAGAGTTTCCATTTATGGAAGGCAATTTAGGTACAGTTTTCTGCCACTTGCCATCAACAGAGTCCTAACAGACCCAAATATCAATGTAAACCTGTATTAGTCAGGGTTCTCCAGAGAAACAGAACCAATAGAATATATAGAGAGATCTAACTCTCTCTCAGTAGATAGATGATAGATAAATCTAGAGGGAGAGAGAGAAAAAGAGAGTGATAGAATGATAGAGAAGAGAGAAAGAGAAAATGATAGAGAAGAGAGACTTATTATAAGGAATTGACTCATGTGATTATGGAGGCTGACAAGTCCCAAGATGTGCAGTTGGCAAAAGCTGGAGACACAGCAGCACTGCTGGGGTAGTTCTAGTCTGAAGGCCAGGAAGCTTAAGACCCAGAAAGAGCCAGTGTTTCACTTTGAGTCTGAAAGCAGGGAAAAACTCAATGTCCCAGCTCAAAGTTGTCTGGCAGGAAGAATTCTCTCTTACTCACAGGAAGGTAGGGCTTTTTGTCTTCTACAGGCCTTCAACTGATTGGACGGAGCCCACACACTTCAGGGAGGGCAATCTGTTTTACTCAGTCCACCAATTCAGATGTTAATCTCACCAGAAACACCCTCAGAGGCGCACCCAGAATAATGTTTGACCGTATGTCCAGGCACCCTTTGGCCCCATCAAGTTGACATGTGAAATTAACCATCACAACACTTTATTAAATTGCATTTATCAAATGATATGAATGTGCCTAAGTCTTCCTTTGGTGAACTTATAAAAGTCCCTAAGTGATTCAACTTCACAATTTTTACTCTTCCAGACTCTTGAAAAAATGGAGCTGTTTAATGAATCATTTATTGATTCATTTCATCCAAGGTTTTGCAGGGGTTTTAAGGACTTAGAACTCTATTGTCACAGTTGTGTTGTTCCCGAGACTAAATTAAATCTGCTGGGTAAAACCTTTCCCTCTGTTATAAGAGCTATTCCCGGACACGCATCTCTCCTCTTCCTGAAATAGGACCAAAAAAAGAGGGGGGAGAGAGAATTTTTCAAGATAAAAGACTGTTTGGATTTTCTTATGCTATTTTAAGTTCACAATCCTGTCCATTTGATATTCATTTTACATGCCTGGCTTTCATCACAATGATTATCATTTAATTACATTTTAGCTGAAACAGCCATATAACATTTCAGTGAGATTGAGGAAAGACTGAGCCTCACTTCCAGGCTTTTCTGCAGCCTTACATTATATCTCTGTGTTAACTTTAGAGGCTGCCTTTTATAATACAGGGGCTACAATGTACATAATTAGTCTTCTGATGATGTCAGGTGCATTAAAAATTGGCTTGATTTCATTTCCGTTCCACACAAAGTTTTCATTCATGGTTCATCCAAGTGTTTTTCCCCATTAGAAGCTTCTTCTCATGGAGCCCACAGTCCATCTGCCATGGGACCAATCAGCCCAGAAGGAAAGAAATGAATGAATGAAACCTAATTCACAATAGAGTGGGATTTCTTTTCATTCTGGTCCAGAGCACTCCCTCTACCTTGGCTCTATAGTGCAAACTCCTGGATGCTCCAAGAGACGCTGAGGAACTTGCCCAGCCCTTCAGTCCTCTTGGAGAGCAGCTGAGAGGAAACGTTCCCTCTTGCTGGCTCCTGACCATGGCAGAGAGACCACAGGAATGGTGAGAACAGGACTCACCGTGCTGGCTCTTACCTGCCAGCAAACAGACAAGGTCTCCTTCCAACCTCCTCCTCTCCCTCAGTCAGCTCAACAGAGAGGTTTCCCACCTTGTTCCCCACCATTCAGCCTGTGTCTGTCACATTGGTCAGGGAGAATAGGAAGCTCTAGTTCAGGCTTGGGACAAGCCACGGTCTCTAGGCACCAGCTGTACCTGAAATAGAGCTCATGTATTACAACGAAGTTTGGTTTCTTGTTTCTTTTTTGAATCAGTTCAGAATCTGCAGGAGAGACTAGGTAACAGGTATGATCAGCTCCGTTCAAACCCCAAACATACACCAAGGACCTGGGAGAACTGGCAGAGCTAAGTAGGTTACTGTAGTAACTTGATACCAAGTTCCTAAGGCAGAGAGGAGATAAAATGGCAGAGTAGAAGGACGTGAGCTCACCTCTCATTACAGAAACACCAAAATCACAACTAACTGCTGAACAACCATCGACAAAACAAACAAACAAAACAATGCTGGAACCTACCAAGTTCCTAAGAAAACATTCTCAGAAGACTAAAGGCACTCAGAAAGTGGGGACACTTTTTCTCTTCCATTCTTTTCCACATCCCATCACACGTATAAGGCAGTTGTGAGATATTGTACACAGTATAAAGGGCAGTATTTAGTCACAAGCTAAGACCCTTGAGTTCCCCTTTAGCTCCAGCTTTTGAAGTGCAACCTAAATGATTAAACAAAAACTGCAGTTCATGTTTGCAAAGTAAATGACTATCAAACTTATGAATCTGATGATCTCTATTAAAAAAACTAAAAACAATGTATTGAGAGATAAACGAAGACTTGAGTAAATGAGAAACAGCATGTTCCTGGAGAGGAACGCTAAATTTTTATAAGCATGCTAATTGTTCTCCAATTAACTTACTGTTTTAATGCAGTTCAAATCAAAATGTCAGAAATAGGGCTTCCCTGGTGGCGCAGTGGTTGAGAGTCCGCCTGCCGATGCAGG
>NW_006793498.1:3263204-3289602 GCF_000442215.2 Lipotes vexillifer | reverse complement strand
TACCACAAAAAAAAAAAAAAAAAAAAATGTCAGAAAGAGTTTGGAAATTTCACAAAATGCTTTTATTTTTTCCCCTTATTGTTTTATTATGCAAACTTTAAAAATAACCATAAAAAATTGGAAAAAATAGTATTAAGAACACTAATATACCCAGCACTTAGATTCAATAATTATTAACACTTGCCTATTCAAGTATACATTTATGTTTGTATGTACATATTATATATATACATATATATACACTATAAATATATTTATATACACATACTATATATAATTGTTTATACTGTTTTTGTATTGTTAAATCATATGAAACCAAGTTCACCCTAAATACTTCGATATGCATCTCCTCAAAATAATATTTCCTATATAATCACAATAACTTGATTGTGCCAAGAAGAGTGACAATTGTGTCTTCATACCCATCCGTATTTAAACTTTGTGATTGTCCTGAGATTGTCATTACTGCTTTTTTTCCTTCAAATCATAATCTAATCAGGGCTCACATTTTGTTATTCTGTCTCTTTAGACTCTTTTATTGTAGAAAACAGTCCCTCCACTTTATTTTTCATGTCTTTGGTTTTTTTGAAAATAATTTTGAGGGAATTTGAGAATGATTTTGATCTTTTGAAAACATCAGGCCAATCCTTTTGGCCTGGAAGGGCCTGATTATCCCTTCATGGTGTACTTTACCTTGCTCTTCTTGTCTCTGTATCTCCTATAAAGGCTTGATTCGGTTCAGAGTCAAGATTTTTAACGAGAGCACTACCTAGGACACATTATATATTCTATATGGCATCACACGCGGAGGCATATAGTTCAGGTAGTCCTACATTTCATTAGATGGATGAGACGGTGACCTCCAGGACTCTCCATTGTAAAGGTTTGGGGGTTTTCCATTTAAAATCAAATTCAGCGAATACTCTGGGAAGAGGGGGGGAAATTTTTTTCAAATATATTTGGAAGAGCTAGTGGATAAAGATATCAAATAAAATTTAGAAGAATAATAATTGAGTGACTATTCCAATCAGATATTAAAATGTATTTTTAATAATGTGAGAGTAGAGCAAAGATTAACCCCCTAATGGGATCACGTGGCTTTGGTGAGAGGACATCCACCAATGGACTGGCACTTACCTTTAACAGGTAACTGGATAACATGTCACAGGAGCTCTGGGCTTTAGGTCTTCTTGGTCACCTTTGGGAAGTCACATGAGCGCGTGCGCGCGCGCGCACACACACACACACACACACAACTGGCACGGCTATCTCCAAAGAAAGCTATGACTATATCTCAGACAGTGCATTTATCACCTCTATCCCAAGGTTTAGGATTATGTTAGGACAAAGTCCTTTTCGACAGAAACCAATGTCAACAGACATACAGTATTAGAAAAGCATAGATGATGTTTGCAGATGAGAAAAAGGAAGCAAAAAAAAAAATCAGACGGACAAACTGTAAGTCAGGATGTAGTAGGGTTTCCCCTCCTATCCTGGGAGCCAGTCTTCCGATTCAGGATTGTGTGTCAGCTCCAGCCTTGAAGCTAGGGAAAAAAATACCCAGATGATGGCCT
Organism: Lipotes vexillifer; assembly: GCF_000442215.2. NCBI lineage: Eukaryota > Metazoa > Chordata > Mammalia > Artiodactyla > Lipotidae > Lipotes > Lipotes vexillifer. The sequence goes on along the minus strand of NW_006793498.1, from coordinate 3,288,028 downwards.
GAAGGAGGGTCGTGAGAGAGAGTGAAGGAAAGAATACAGCGCAGCCCTAGGGAAACCGGGGGCAGGGATGAGAGCTGGACCAGAAGAGCACACAGGGCCTGAGACAAAGGTGGGGGGACCTCGGGAGAACGCGGTTGTGTGGTGACATCCTGTATCTCCTGACTCTGCGCCTCTGTGTGTCTCTCTGTTTTTCTCTATATGCAGACCTAACAGAAAAAAATAATTACTACCTATATTCCTCCCACCCCACCCCCGAAACGGTACTGAGCTCTTCAAAAAGAGATGGTGTTCCTGCAAAGACCTTTGTTCTGCTGCGTCCCTTGACAGGTCTCTGTGAGCAGGTTGGAGGGCAGGGACCAATGGAGGGTAACCTGCTTTGTCTGAAGGAGCCACACAAATGATGGCGTATATGGTGCGAAGATACCACTGACCTTGCACTGGCTGTCTGGGAAACATAAGAATATGCCAAGGGCTTCCCTGGTGGCACAGTGGTTGAGAATCTGCCTGCTAATGCAGGGGACAGGGGTTCGAGCCCTGGTCTGGGAGGATCCCACATGCCGCGGAGCAACTAGGCCCATGAGCCACAACTACTGAGCCTGCGCGTCTGGAGCTTGTGCTCCGCAACGAGAGAGGCTGCGACAGTGAGAGGCCCGCGCACCGTGATGAAGAGTGGCCCCCTCTCGCCGCAACTAGAGAAAGCCCTCACACAGAAACGAAGACCCAACACAGTCAAAAATAGATAAATTTAAAAAAATTTTTAAAAAGGAATGTGCCAAATAACTGTCAACTAAAAAATTACTCAGAAACTAAAAGTTGAGAGTTATGTTTTATTTGGTGGGAAGTTTTAGGACTTCAAGCCCAAGAGGCAGCATCTCAAGTAACCCTTAGAGAACTGCTCCGAGGAGGGGAAGGGGGGAGCTAGGATACATAGGAGTTTTGCAACACAGGGCAGGTAGTAGGAACAAAAGATTACTGTTAATTAAAGAAAACTAGAAATCTCAAGGAATGTAGCACTTTTCTACTATGGGAAGATGCAAGAGTCTGGGCTCACTGAAATCATTCCTTAGATATGCACCTCAGCTATTTGGGGCCAGTATCCTGTATTTTCACATCCTGAGTTTCCTCAGGGCTCACCGTGGGGAGTGGTGGCAGTCTGATGGCTGCTAGATGGCAGGTATTCTTTCCTTCCTGGGTTCCCTCAGGGCTCACCAGCTTAACATAGGCTGTGGCTGCAATCTCTGATGACTGTGGTTACTGATATGGTAGGCAATATTCCATTTATCAAACCACTCCAGCCTTAAACGGGGCTGTCTGGGTGAGATACCCTGGGGTCCTCCTCATTCTAGAGCTGCTCTCCTTGGACCAAGAGTTGATTCAATTGGCTTGACTTACATGGTGGGTTATTTTCTGCTAGCCTAACCAAAAAGAGTCTCTCCTCACTGATGTTTAGGAATTAAGAGGGCACGTCGACTACCACCGTGCTGGTGGGTGGTCGTGTAAAGGTCTCCCATTGTTCTGCTGACAGTATTGTCCTTTGTCACCTTCCCTTCCTCCTTCCTGAAATCAGCACAGGCAGTGTGAAAGGGACAGTTCAGGCAGTCAGACAGACTCAAACACATGTGCTAAACCAGCTGTCCTTAAGAGAAAAGCATGGTCTAGACCATTATACTCTTAGATAATCTAGCTCAGATAATCAAATTGCCCTGGAAATGGTCACCTCTCCCTTTTCATTTTGTTTCTTGGAAGTCACAGCTCTGACTTTATTCTTTATTCTTTCTTGGTGATGGCAACATCTCAGAACAGGCATCCAAATTAAAGAGGGTGTTGCTCACTTATGTCAGTGGAGATACAAGAGTCTCATCTCCAGTGATTGCCCAATCGGTCTTGAATGCTACAGGAAGGATTAAGTAAATTATGTAACATGATTCCATCAGCTGAATGCCTTGCTTTCATCATCCTGCAGTTAAATCTTTGCAGCGTGCATTGTGACCCCAGACTACAAGCCGGCGTAAAAAGCTTCCACTCTTGTGTATAGTGTTTTTCCACAGTTGAAAAAAATTCCTTTAAGGCACACACATTCCTTTAATAGCCATAGGCTATTGACGTTTTTAATAAAAACGAGACTGTGCTTAAAGCATAAAATCTAAATAATAGAAATAGTTATGCTAATAACAACGGCTAACAGTCCTGAGGGCTTACAACTCAGCAGGTACCAGGAATGATATAAAAGCAGTCAACAAACAGTGTGGCAGGGCACTGACCAATCAGAACTGACATGGGTCTTAACCCTGCAATAGGATAGCTGAGGTCTGTTGCCATGCAGGACACTGATCTTGAGGAGGTATGACAGGCCGGGACCTGGGACCCTTTGCTGCAGTGCTGCAGTGCTTGCACCTGGACACACCTCTCTTCAAGCAACAAAATTCAAAGAAACTATATGGGACTAAAAATAACTGCATGCAAGCGCAGTTGGGGCAAATTCTGGACAAAAGATTCAAAGAGACCAAAAAAACCCAACTGCCAATTTTGAAGATCCTGAAGCGAAAGCAGGGTACCGCGCATGCCCCCAGCACACACCACCACCTAAGCGGTGGGCAAAACACCTAAGTCACCCCTCCAGCCGACCCCTGGACACACCCCTACCCTCACCCCATATAAGGAACAAGCTCGCCTCCCCCCGCTTGGGGAGCCAGCAAGCAAGGGAACTGTTATTTGTTCTCGCTCCCCCTCCTGCTGCAGGGGCCCCAATAAAGCCTTGCCTGAAATTCTTGTCTGGCCTCTGATCAATTTCTATTGATTAAGGAAGCCAAGAACCCTGGTCCATAACAGAAGTGTGAGGAATCTAGGGGGAAGGTGTCTGTGTTTGGGGACACATGCTCAGGGAAGCTATTTACTAACTGGTAAGGAAGTGATCCACATCTGAATAATGTGTACAGATGTACCAGGTACACCGGCTGAATATCAGAACTGCCAGGCCCTGTGCTATAGCCCCTCTTCCCACCACAAGCCTGTGAGGGAAGGTCCGGCACTTATATCCCTTTTACAGATAAGGAAATGAAAACTACAGAGTTTAAAGATTTTGCCCAAGAGCACACAGTCAGTACAAGGAAAAAACCAATTTGGAAATAACTAATTTAAAAAAAAATTAATAGTTTTTTTTGGGGGGAGCAGTTTCAGTTTGATAGAAAAATTGCGTGAAGGGTAGAGAGTTCCCATGTACCCCCTCACCGGCCCACCTTCAGTTTCTCCCATTATCAACATCTTGCATTAGTGCAGTACATTTGTCATATTTGATGAGCTGATATTTATACATTATTATTAGCTAAAGTCCATAGTTTGCATTAGAGTTCACTCTTTGTGTTGTACATTCTATGAGTTTTGACAAATGTAGAAGGATGTGTACCCAACACTAAAATAGCACACAGCATGGTTTCACTGCCCTAAAAATCCTCTGTGCCCCTCCTATTCAGCCCTCTCTCCTTCCCCCAACCCCTGGCAACCACTGATCTTTTTACTGTCTCCATACGTTTGCCTTTCCCAGAATGTCATATAGCTCAATTATACTGTATGTAACCTTTTCAGATTGGCTTCTTTTGCTTAACAATATGCATTTAAGTTTCCTCTATGTCTTTCTGTGGCTTGATAGCTCATTTCTTTTCATCATTGAAAAATATTCCTTTGTCTGGTTGTACCACCATTTATTTGTCTGTTGAAGGACATCTTAGTAGTTTCCAAGTTTTGGCAATTATGAACAAAGCTGCCACATAGGACTCTTTCCAAGATGGCGGAGGAGTAAGACGCAGAGATCACCTTCCTCCCCACAGATACACCAGAACTACATCTACACGTGGAGCAACTCCTACAGAACACCTACTGAACGCTGGCAGGAGACCTCAGACCTCCCAAAAGGCAAGAAACTCCCCACGTACCTGGGTAGGGCAAGAGAAAAAAGAATAAACAGAGACAAAAGGATAAGGACGGTACCTGCACCAGTGGGAGGGAGCCGTGAAGGAGGAAAGGTCTCCACACACTAGGAGCCCCTTCGCGGGCAGAGAAAACGGGAGGCGGAGCGGGGAGCTTCAGAGCCGCGGAGGACAGCACAGCAACAGGGGCGCGCAGGGCAAAGAGCACAGGTCACTGCCCCCACCCCTCTTCCGGGGAGCCTGTGCAGCCCGCCACTGCCAGGTTCCCGGGATCCAGGGACAATTTCTCAGGGAGAACACACGGCGGGCCTCAGGCTGGGGCAACGTCACGCCGACTTCTGCCGCCGCAGGACCGCTCCGCACTCCGTGCCCCTCCCTGCCCCCGGCCTGAGAGCGCCAGAGCCCCCGAGTCAGCGGCTCCTTTAACGCCGTCCTGTCTGAGCAAAAAGCAGACGCCCTCCAGCGACCTACACGCAGAGGCAGGGCCAAGTCGAAAGCTGAGCCCCTGTGAGCTGTGAGAACAAAGAAGAAAAAGGGAAATCTCTCCCAGCAGCCTCAGAAACAGCGGATTAAAGCTACACAATCAATTTGATGTACCCTGCCTCTGTGGAATACATGAATAGACAGCGAATCATCCCAAATTGAGGAGGCGGACTTCTAGAGCAAGATCTATGATTTTTTCCCCTTTTCCTCTTTTTGTGAATGTGTATGTGTATGCTTCTGTGTGAGATCTTGTCTGTATAGGTTTGCTTCCACCATTTGTCCCAGCGTTCTATCCGACCATTTTTTTTTTTAATTTTTTTCTTAATAATTAATTTTAATTTAAAGAACTCTGTTATACTTTACCTTCTTTCTATCTTTCCTTCCTTCCTTCCCTTTTTGAGACAACGAATCGTCCCAAATTGAGGAGGTGGACTTGGAGAGCAAGTTTTATGATTTTTTCCACTTTACCTCTTTTTGTGAGGGTATATGTGTATGCTTCTATGTAAGATTTTGTCTCTATAACTTTGCTTCCACCATTTGTCCTAAGGTTCTATCCTTCCCTTTTTTTTTTCCTCTAAATAATTATTTTTTTAATTCAATAACTTTATTATACTTTATTTTATTTTACTGTATCTTCTTTCTTTCTGTATTTTTTCCTTCCTTCCCTCATTCCTTCCTTCCTTCCCTCCTCCCTCCCTCCCTCCTTTCTTTCCTTCTTGCCTTCTTCCTTTCTTTTCTTCTTTCTTTCTTTCTTCCTTCCCTCCTTCCTTCCTTCCCTCCTCTCTTTCTTTCTTTCTTTCTTTCTTTCCTATTTCCTCCTACTTATACTAATTCTCTCTACTTTCTCTCCCTTTTATTCTGAGCCGAGTGGATGAAAGGCTCTTGCTGCTCCAGCCAGGAGTCAGGACTCTGCCTCTGAGGTGGGAGAGCCAACTTCAGAACACTCGTCAAGAAGAGACCTCCCAGCCCCACATAATATCAAACGGCGAAAATCTCCCAGAGATCTCCATCTCAACACCAGCACCCAGCTTCGCTCAACGACCAGCAAGCTACAGTGCTGGACAACCTATGCCAACCATATAGCAAAACAGGAACACAACCCCACCCACTAGCAGAGAGGCTGCCTAAAATCATAATAAGTCCACAGACACCCCAAAACACACCACCAGACGTGGACCTGCCCACTAGAGAGACAAGATCTAGCCTCATACACCACAACACAGCCACTAGTCCCCTCCACCAGGAAGCCTACACAACGCACTGAACCAACCTTAGCCACTGGAGACAGACATCAAAAACAACGGGAGCTACGAACTTGCAGCCTGCAAAAAGGTGAACCCAATCACAGTAAGATAAGCAAAATGAGAAGACAGAAAAACACACAGCAGATGAAGGAGCAGGATAAAAACCCACCAGACCTAACAAATGAAGAGGAAATAGGCAGTCTACCTGAAAAAGAGTTCAGAATAATGATAGTAAAGATGATCCAAAATCTTGGAAATAGAATGGACAAAATGCAAGAAGCAGTTAACAAGGACCTAGAAGAAATAAAGATGAAACAGACAATGATGAACAACACAATAAATGAAATGAAAAATACTCTAGATGGGATCAATAGCAGAATAAATGAGGCAGAAGAACGGATAAGTGACCTGGAAGATAAAATAGTGGAAATAACTACTGCAGAGCAGAATAAAGAAAAAAGAATGAAAAGAACTGAGGACAGTCTCAGAGACCTCTGGGACAACATTAAACGCACCAACATTCGAATTATAGGGGTTCCAGAAGAAGAAGAGAAAAAGAAAGGGACTGAGAAAATATTTGAAGAGATTATAGTTGAAAACTTCCCTAATATGGGAAAGGAAATCGTTAATCAAGTCCAGGAAGCACAGAGAGTCCCATACAGGATAAATTCAAGGAGAAATACGCCAAGACACATATTAATCAAACTGTCAAAAACTAAATACAAAGAAAGCATATTAAAAGCAGCAAGGGAAAAACAACAAATAACACACAAGGGAATCCCCATAAGGTTAACAGCTGATCTCTCAGCAGAAACTCTACAAGCCAGAAGGGAGTGGCAGGACATACTGAAAGTGATGAAGGAGAAAAACCTGCAACCAAGATTACTCTACCCAGCAAGGATCTCATTCAGATTTGATGGAGAAATTAAAACCTTTACAGACAAGCAAAAGCTGAGAGAGTTCAGCACCACCAAACCAGCTTTACAACAAATGCTAAAGGAACTTCTCTAGACAAAAACACAAGAGAAGGAAAAGTCCTATAATAACGAACCCAAAACAATTTAGAAAATGGGAATAGGAACATACATATCGATAATTACCTTAAATGTAAATGGACTAAATGCTCCCACCAAAAGACACAGATTGGCTGAATGGATACAAAAACAAGACCCATATATATGCTGTCTACAAGAGACCCACTTCAGACCTAGAGACACATACAGACTGAAAGTAAGGGGATGGAAAAAGATATTCCATGCAAATGGAAACCAAAAGAAAGCTGGAGTAGCAATTCTCATATCAGACAAAATAGACTTTAAAATAAGGACTATCAGAAGAGACAAAGAAGGACACTACATAATGATTAAGGGATCGATCCAAGAAGAAGATATAACAATTGTAAATATTTATGCACCCAACATAGGAGCACCTCAATACATAAGGCAAAAACTAGCAGCCATAAAAGGGGAAATCGACAGTAACACATTCATAGTAGGGGACTTCAACACCCCACTTTCACCAATGGACAGATCATCCAAAATGAAAATAAATAAGGAAACACAAGCTTTAAATGATACATTAAACAGGATGGACTTAATTGATATTTATAGGACACTCCATCCAAAAACAACAGAATACACATTTTTCTCAAGTGCTCATGGAACATTCTCCAGGATAGATCATATCTTGGGTCACAAATCAAGCCTTGGTAAATTTAAGAAAATTGAAATTATATCAAGTATCTTTTCCGACCACAACGCCATGAGATTAGATATCAATTATAGGAAAAGAGCAGTAAAAAATACAAACACATGGAGGCTAAACAATACACTACTTAGTAACGAAGTGATCACTGAAGAAATCAAAGAGGAAATTAAAAAATACCTAGAAACAAATGACAATGGAGATACAACGACCCAAAACCTATGGGATGCAGCAAAAGCAGTTCTAAGAGGGAAGTTTATAGCAATACAAGCCCACCTTAAGAAGCAGGAAACATCTCGAATAAACAACCTAACCTTGCACCTCAAGCAATTAGAGAAAGAAGAACAAAAAAACCCCAGAGTTAGCAGAAGGAAAGAAATCATAAAAATCAGATCAGAAATAAATGAAAAAGAAATGAAGGAAACAATAGCAAAGATCAATAAAACTAAAAGCTGGTTCTTTGAGAAGATTAACAAAATTGATAAACCATTAGCCAGACTCATCAAGAAAATAAGGGAGAAGACTCAAATCAATAGAATCAGAAATGAAAAAGGAGAAGTAACAACTGACACTGCAGAAATACAAAAAATCATGAGGGATTACTACAAGCAACTCTATGCCAATAAAATGGACAATCTGGAAGAAATGGACAAATTCTTAGAAATGCACAAACTGCCAAGACTGAATCAGGAAGAAATAGAAAATATGAACAGACCAATCACAAACACTGAAATTGAAACTGTGATTAAAAATCTTCCAACAAACAAAAGCCCAGGACCAGATGGCTTCACAGGCGAATTCTATCAAACATTTAGAGAAGAGCTAACACCTATTCTTCTCAAACTCTTCCAAAATATAGCAGAGGGAGGAACACTCCCAAACTCATTCTACGAGGCCACCATCACCTTGATACCAAAACCAGACAAGGATGTCACAAAGAAAGAAAACTACAGGCCAATATCACTGATGAACATAGATGCAAAAATCCTCAACAAAATACTAGCAAACAGAATCCAACAGCACATTAAAAGGATCATACACCATGATCAAGTGGGGTTTATTCCAGGAATGCAAGGATTCTTCAATATACGCAAATCTATCAATGTGATTAACCATATTAACAAATTGAAGGAGAAAAACCATATGATCATCTCAATAGATGCAGAGAAAGCTTTTGACAAAATTCAACACCCATTTATGATAAAAACCCTGCAGAAAGTAGGTGTAGAGGGAACTTTCCTCAATATAATAAAGGCCGTATATGACAAGCCCACAGCCAACATCATCCTCAATGGCGAAAAACTGAAAGCATTTCCACTAAGGTCAGGAACAAGACAAGGTTGCCCACTCTCACCACTCTTATTCAACATAGTTTTGGAAGTTTTAGCCACAGCAATCAGAGAAGAAAAGGAAATAAAAGGAATCCAAATCGGAAAAGAAGAAGTAAAGCTGTCACTGTTTGCAGATGACATGATACTATACATAGAGAATCCTAAAGATGCTACCAGAAAACTACTAGAGCTAATCAATGAATTTGGTAAAGTAGCAGGATACAAAATTAATGCACAGAAATCTCTGGCATTCCTATATACTAATGATGAAAAATCTGAAAGTGAAATCAAGAAAACACTCCCATTTACCATTGCAACAAAAAGAATAAAATATCTAGGAATAAACCTACCTAAGGAGACAAAAGACCTGTATGCAGAAAATTATAAGACACTGATGAAAGAAATTAAAGATGATACAAACAGATGGAGAGATATACCATGTTCTTGGATTGGAAGAATCAACATTGTGAAAATGACTCTACTTCCCAAAGCAATCTATAGATTCAATGCAATCCCTATCAAACTACCACTGGCATTTTTCACAGAACTAGAACAAAAAATTTCACAATTTGTATGGAAACACAAAAGACCCCGAATAGCCAAAGCAATCTTGAGAACAAAAAATGGAGCTGGAGGAATCAGGCTGCCTGACTTCAGACTATACTACAAAGCTACAGTAATCAAGACAGTATGGTACTGGCACAAAAACAGAAAGATAGATCAATGGAATAGGATAGAAAGCCCAGAGATAAACCCATGCACATATGGTCACCTTATCTTTGATAAAGGTGGCAGGAATATACAGTGGAGAAAGGACAGCCTCTTCAATAAGTGGTGCTGGGAAAATTGGATAGGTACATGTAAAAGTATGAGATTAGATCACTCCCTAACACCATACACAAAAATAAGCTCAAAATGGATTAAAGACCTAAATGTAAGGCCAGAAACTATCAAACTCTTAGAGGAAAACATAGGCAGAACACTCTATGACATAAATCACAGCAAGATCCTTCTTGACCCATCTCCTAGAGTAATGGAGATAAAAACAAAAATAAACAAATGGGACCTAATGAAACTTCAAAGCTTTTGCACAGCAAAGGAAACCATAAACAAGACCAAAAGACAGCCCTCAGAATGGGAGAAAATATTTGCAAATGAATCAACTGACAAAGGATTAATCTCTAAAATTTACAGGCAGCTCATGCAGCTCAATAACAAAAAAATAAACAACCCAATCCAAAAATGGGCAGAAGACCTAAATAGACATTTCTCCAAAGAAGATATACAGACTGCCAACAAACACATGAAAGAATGCTCAACATCATTAATCATTAGAGAAATGCAAATCAAAACTACAATGAGATATCATCTCACACCAGTCAGAATGGCCATCATCAAAAAATCTAGAAACAATAAATGCTGGAGAGGGTGTGGAGAAAAGGGAACACTCTTGCACTGCTGGTGGGAATGTGAATTGGTTCAGCCACTATGGAGAACAGTATGGAGGTTCCTTAAAAAACTACAAATAGAACTACCATATGACCCAGCAATCCCACTACTAGGTATATACCCTGAGGAAACCAGAATTCAGAAAGAGTCATGTACCAAAATGTTCATTGCAGCTCTATTTACAATAGCCCGGAGATGGAAACAACCTAAGTGCCCGCCGTCGGATGAATGGATAAAGAAGATGTGGCACATATATACAATGGAATATTACTCAGCCATAAAAAGAAACGAAATTGAGCTATTTGTAATGAGGTGGATAGATCTAGAGTCTGTCATACAGAGTGAAGTAAGTCAGAAAGAGAAGGACAAATACCGTATGCTAACACATATATATGGAATTTAAGAAAAAAAAAATGTTATGAAGAACCTAGGGGTAAAACAGGAATAAAGACAGAGACCTACTGGAGAACAGACTTGAGGATATGGGGAGGGGGAAGGGTGAGGTGTGTTAGGGCGAGAGAGAGACATGGACATATATATACTAACAAACGTAAGGTAGATAGCCAGTGGGAAGCAGCCGCATGGCACAGGGAAACCGGCTCGGTTCTTTGTGGCTGTCTGGAGGGGTGGGATAGGGAGGGTGGGAGGGAGGGAGACAAAGAGGGAAGAGATATGGGAACATATATATATGTATAACTGACTCACTCTGTTATAAAGCAGAAACTAACACACCATTGTAAAGCAATTATACCCCAATAAAGATGTTAAAAAAAAAAAAAAAAGCTGCCACATACATTCCTGTGCAGCTTTTTGTGTGGACATAACTTCCCAATTCATTTGGCTAAATACTAAGGAGCACGACTGCTGTATCATATGGTAAGAGTGTTTAGTTTTGCAAACCTGCCAAACTGTCTTACAAAGTGGCTGTACCATTTTATACCCCCATCAGCAAGTAATGAGAAAGAACTAATTTTTCATATATGGTTTCATAAATTTACAAAGCACTTTTAACTCTATGAACTGAACCTGGATCACAGAAAGACATATTTCTTCAAAAATAAAGCCATATTATCTCTTTGGTATGCTATGGACTTTTCTGTGTAATTATTACTGCCAAATAAAGGCTACTACTTACTCAGAACCTATTTGGTGAACGACGTTCATTCCTTTATGTCTTATTTAACCTTCATAACAAATCCTGAAAGGTAGGGATTGTCATTTATTGAAAGGGAAACTGAGACTCAGAGAAGTCAAGTATATCGCTCAAGATGACAAGGAAATTCAAACCCAGGGCTGCCTGTCGCCAGGTCCTGGGTTCCTTACACTCTACAGCATTACATCCCTTCAGAGTAAATTGGCAGGAAAGATTGTGAAAGACTTGGAAGGGAGAAAAAAAGAAAAAGGATTACTGAATGTCCTGTTCAGTGCATTTTTCTGAGGTATCTTCCCCTTTCCTCGTCTCAGAGCTATTTTACAACTCTGTAAATTGTAGAAAACTAGGAATAATGAAAATGATTCTTGTCCACAGAATTGCAAATCAGTTGTGTCTGGCGGAGTGCAATTTTTTTTTTTTTTGGCTGCTTTGGGTCTTCGACGCTGAGCATAGGCTCTGCAGCTGTGGTGCACTGGCCCAGTTGCTCTGGGGCATGTGGGATCCTCACGGACCAGGGCTCGAACCTGTGTCCCCTGCAAAGGCAGGTGGACCTCCAACCACTGCGCCACCAGGGAAGCCTTGGTGGAATGAAAATGACAATCAATTGCCCTGTGGATAGTCTGCTTTTTGTATCTATTTGTAAATTCACTTCAGCATTCCTTATCTGCCTCTCTACGTGTGTATTAGTTTGAATTCTCCTTGGAACCTGCTGAAATACCTTACTTGTTCAGTGATTAATTAATGAGTTCAATTCCTTGACATGTGTTTATTTTACATAGGTATGACACTCATGATTTTACCCTTAAAAAATTTCTTTAACAGAATGTATTTTGTGTGTGTGCATCAATATAATCAGAAACAATGTCAGTGTTATTTCATTATTATGGTTCCTTTTTCATAACTTAGGTGCTCACGGCATTAGCATATCGAGACACGTGAAAATTCTTGACTTTCCCTAAACCCACTTGACTGACTGGCTACCTTTTGAGATTGATGTTGACATGGCCCTTCCCTCAGTTCTTTCTCCAATGCTACCACTGCATCATCTCTTATTTCCTTCTGAAACCGTGTTTCTCTTTTTCTGCACAATTAAGATTTTCTGCTTAATGTTTCTTTAGAAACAAGGGAGTATTGGAAGGGGTCTATCCAATAGTAGTTAATCAAGAAGAATCTTAGAATTAAATTTGCCTGCAATACTTTGCACACCTTACTGTATGACAGATTATTATGTGTCTTGTGGCTTATTCGGGTTACTACTTTCCCCTTCTGCCAGCCTTAGGCTCATTAGCCATTCATAGTTTTATCCTATTCTGAGCAGGCAGGGGACACTTTAGAAATAGGTCTTTTTCTGGATAAGAAGAACTGTCAAAATACTTTTGGTAGGAGAGAAACTTGAAATTATTGATTATAGTTTTGAGAATAATGACATTTTAGAGAAAAAAGGCATAAACAAAGGCATAAACTATCCAATCCCTTCATTTGACAGATGTGGAAACTGAATTCTAGAGAAATTAAATGACTTGGCCACAGTCACACAGCTGACTGTGGGCCTTGCTAGAAAGAGGGCTGCACCCTCATTTCCAGTTCAGTTCTCTTTCCAGGACATACAGCATTTCAATGACCTTGGCCTTCAAGAACTCAAGGTTAGCTCGGTAGCTAATAATTATAGCAGGTGTTATTTTCCCAAACTTCTCTGATTTTATGAAATCATGCAGTTTATAAAAGCTTATAGTTTTACGTACTTGATGGAAAAATCAAGGGCAAGGTTAGTGGGAGCAAATTTGCATTTAAATGACAACTTGCAAAAATAAATTTTAAGTTAATACCAGATTTTCGCTGTTGTTCTCACTAACAGGACTAGATTGTGTGACTGTCACACATTGCACCTCCCTCCATGTATGCAGGCCCTCTGGATTTTTCCTGGGCTTGCTGAAGTTAGGCAAGGTTGGCCAACGGCTGCTGACCACATATTTGTTTGCCTACTGAATTCAACAGTTCAAGAAATCAGTCCATTATTAAGAACCCTGCATTTAATACCTCTCATTTGCATTCCAGTTATTTTTTTAGTTGACAAGGAAGTTTGAGGGGGGAAAGTGAATAAAAGCCTTGCTTTATTTTTAGAAAACCTTAAGCCTAGAGGATCCCTTAGACTTTCAAGAATGATAAAGAGAAACAGGTATAGCTTAAAGCAGCCATCTGGACCTCAATGGTCCTGTTTACAGGAAGAGGCACATAAAATTAGAAACAGCCAGTGGAGGACAGCATAACCTAATCAGTACCAAGGACCTGAAAGATGTGTGCTTCTCCCTTATCTGATCACGAGGCTACCATCCACTATCTGGGAGACCTTCACCTTTCAGTCCCCCCATTCCCACTCCCCAATTTACACATAGAAGTGCCAACCACACAAGGAAACCAACACGCTTACCAGTTTCCCATCTGATGAAGCATGAAGACAAAAGTACCTGCTTCCGTTGCAGATACCTAGTATGTTTTTTTAACATCAGGCTTGGAAAGTGTGTTTCCTCTCAGTCATAATTCACTGTGTGATCTGAGTAATCTGGAAACCCTTGGGGATTGTGTTGGGTGTTTACTGTAGTATCAACTGAACTCAATAATAAAGCCCTCCTTGCCTCCTGATTTTTAACCTTGCAGGGGTAATGGGCTGTTTAGTGAGATAATCTCTGTGCCTACGAGCGAAACAGCTCTAGGTAAATGGAATGTGATGGATGACTTAAAGGGAACTCAAACACATTTATGCCATTTACCACCAACTCAGCCCAGCGTGGGAGGAACCTCAGTCATGTGTGTCCTAGTTGCAGACTCATGCCACAGAGATGTCTTGTGTCAATGGGGAGTGAGCCTCACACTGGGAAGCCATGCTGTTCATGAGGGCAGGTCTGTTCCCCAACCCATAGGTGGGTGCCCATATCCTGCTGCTGGCATATGGTGCCCCATCATTAGCCAGATGTCAGCTACTCTGGAAAGGGTCTGAGGTTAATGCAACCTGGGCTGTGGAAGGCAATCAGGACTGGCTGCGTGGGGATCAAACCAGTGTGTGGCTGGGGGAACCTGAACTGGAGTTGAAAGTGTTAAAGACGGGGGCCCTTGGTCAGCAGGGGAGAATCTTCAGCATGCGTGTCACCCCAACTCTCCCCTCCTCTCTTTCCGTGTTGGAAGACAGTTCCAATGTTGCAGAATTCTCTCTGTGCCCAAAGGAAATGTCAGGGGTTCAGGACCAGAAAAACTTGCTGCACATAAAAAGTAGAATCTTTTTTGAGATTATATCGTGGAACACATTACTTCTCTTGAGATTTTTTCTTTTTTAAAAAATTAATTAATTAATTAATTTTTGGCTGTGTTGGGTCTTCCTTGCTGTGCGCAGGCTTTCTCTAGTTGCGGCGAGCAGGGGCTACTCTTCAGTGCGCGGGCCTTTCACTGCGATGGCTTCTTCTGCTGTGGAGCATGGGCTCTAGGCACGCGGGCTTCAGTAGTTGGGGAACGGGTGCTCAGTAGTTGTGGCTCACTGGCTCTAGAGCGCTGGCTCAGTAGTTGTGGTGCACGGGCTTAGTTGCTCTGCAGCATGTGGGATCTTCCCGGACCAGGGCTTGAACCCCTTGTCCCCTGCATTGGCAGGTGGATTCTTAAGAATCCACTACACCACCAGGGAAGCCCCGAGATTTTTTTTCAATAAAGAAGGTTTGTTCAGAGTCAGAGTTGACTAGATGATGCTTGACCTGCCCTAGAGGATTCAGAGAGCCTCTAATACCTTTGAAATTGTATACAAAACAGTATTATAGGATTTAATATTCATTTTTCTGGGAAGAGGGTATATATATCTCTTGTCAAAGAATCTCAAAAGATCTGTGACTCCAAAATATTTTTTAGCCACTGCTATAGGGTTCAGAGGAGCCCAGCCTTTCTGATCATGGCAGAAAGAATCCTGAAAGGTCACTGCATGACATGGATATGAGGTAACTCATGGCCTGTGTTTTGCCTGGTCCCTGGGTACCCCTCCATCACCCTTCAGCTGGCCCAGGGCGCACTGCCTGTTCTGTTCCAGAGATAAGTAGCTAGACCATCTCAGGTCCCTCCAACCATATCCCAACACAGTCCTTGCCCAGCATCAGCCCCATGAGCTAGCACCCTCGATGATATACCTTTAATAAGGTCACACTCAGGCAGAAGGCAAATGAACCATAATGATGCAAGGACAGGAGCAGATGTCCCAACAGGGCAGGTTGTGGCATAGTCAGAAACTTCCGGTGTTATGGGGGACAAGGAGAACACAGTGGTCAGGACATGGAGACCTGAGTACTTGTCCACATTCTGCACTGGCCAGTGCACAGCACTGGGCATTTCACCCTCATGTATTTATTTCAGTTTCCCAATCTGTAGAATGGGGAAGTTGGACTAGATTCCTGAGGCCTCCCTAGCCGAGGACGTGACAGGCTGTGGACAAACTTGGTGATGTGGCCCTGTCTGCAGAGAGGTATTGGCAGAGGAACTGGTCTTTTATTAGGAGCTGGTTTATTCTTCTATCTTAAACACCAAGCTATATGTTTTAAGACATGCTGGATTTTGCAGTCTGTAGAAGGATTATAAACAAATACGTACATCCAAGAGCAAAAACGTCACTTGTGTGAAGCATCATGATGTCGGTGATGGGTTATGGGTTAGTTGGGGCCGAAAGCCAAAGACTGAATATTTCTGATTATGTTGGGGTGCCTGCTCCGTGGTTTCTGATTTGGAAATATTGTTCGTAAATCTCCCTTCCCACCTCCAATCTCTAGTTCTGTTCGTAGCGGATCATATATATTTCCATTCTAGGCTCTTCAGCGTACAACCCTTAAGGTGTCTGAATCGATACTCTGGCATATTAGTCGTACTCAGGTCTCCTGACATTTTCACTCCAGGCTCAGAGGGGGCCTCTGAGTCCTCTAACCTCTCCTGGATTCCATCCTTCTCATCCCTGGCCCTGCTCCTGGATGTCACATCTCCAATTGCCCGTTCCACCCTCATCCCGCTTCCTCCTCTGGGTGTTTCAATCTTGCCTTTCTTGCAGCCTTGCCCTTTCCTCCCGGATCTTCTCAGATCTTCCTTATCTTAAACATTAAACCAGTTTCTCTGCTCTATTTGTCTTTTTAGTCACTTTTAAATCTATTTCCTTCTCCCAACCCACAAATCCTCAGAGTAAATAGCTTATACCTACTATTTCTATTTCCTTTGCCACCTTCTTGCCTCTGCAGTTCGGATGTTCATAAGCTGCCCTGGAACTGTTCTCTCCAGGCAGGGCTTTCCATGCTCTCCTTCCCTTTGCCCCTGGTTTTTGATATAAATGCAGGGTAGAGACGGCATGTCCCTCCGTCACCTTCCAGGGCCCAGCACTGACCATGACTCAGCAGAAGCTCACGAAACCTTCGCTGCACACTGAAGCTCTCTGTTGCCTCTTCCTTCCAGATATTTCTCATCCATCCATCCTGTGTCTCCTTGCAATACAAGCCCTCCTTGTCTCACCTCCTATCACTGTGGCAATATTCTGGCTCCCTTCACTTCTAATTCATCCCGTAGAGCACTGTATCACTTAGATCTTCCTCAGAACTCACCGACAGTTCCCCAGGGACTATTGATCCAAGCTCCATCTCTTCAATGGGTATTTTTAAAATGTAATTAGTTAACTGCTTACAAAAGAGCTATAGATGCACAAGTGAAACATTTAAACTGAACAAAAAGGTACCAGAGAAAGAGAAAATCCCTCTTTCCTCCCATTCTCCCTGTTTTTTTTCTCCCAGGAGCAATCACCTGTTAGCAGTTTCTTATACATCCATGCCCACCCTTGCAGAGATATTTTGTGCATGCAGTTCTTCCTGATTGGTCTACAGTTCACCACCGTGCCTGGGGCCCTGTCTTGAATCCAGCCATTTGGGCTGTGGGCCTGTTTGCCTACTGGCCATTTCTCCCAGAGCTGGGCTCTACCATACATATTCCAAATCATAGCCTGAGGTTTGCTTCAGGCTTCACAGCCTGAGACTAATCCTTGCTCTCACTAGATGGCTGGGGACTTCTGGTGGCTGGAAGGGACCCACAGACAACATGCCCCCTGTGGCTACTGTGAGGGTTTCCAGCACTGTTCAGCCTCCTTGGAGTGAAGCTCCTTTCTGGTCAGTGGTCCAGTCTGAATTCCACTAATCCTGACTTTGCTCTTTCTGCACCAACCAGAAACTGAAGGAAGTTCTAACCGGTTTGCTTCTGAAACACGGTGGGTTGTGCTCCCTCTTGACCTGGTTGCCAGGAGATGAGCCTGTGATGACAGCGTTCCTTTGTTTCTGCATTATCGCTTCATCATGTGGCCTTATTGCCGAGTCCAGGTCTGAGTCCTCTTCAAATGATGCACCAGAATGATCTGAGATATAACTCAAGGTTGTACATGTCTACTGGGTACCCTGTGATAGCATCTGGGTGTAGAAAGCTGGATGTCCTTAGAGCCAGAGTGCAGTTCCTACTAAATCCGGAGAGAAGTGTCACTCTGGGAGCCACCCTCTAGTTCTGTGCCTGATGAGGCAGTAATGACAGCCTTGGCTTTGGAAAATACCCCTGTAATGACATCAAGAGTATTAAAGCTGCCTTGAGAGAACATAAAT
The DNA here is from genome assembly GCF_000442215.2 of Lipotes vexillifer. Taxonomy (NCBI): domain Eukaryota; kingdom Metazoa; phylum Chordata; class Mammalia; order Artiodactyla; family Lipotidae; genus Lipotes; species Lipotes vexillifer. The sequence goes on along the minus strand of NW_006793498.1, from coordinate 3,270,100 downwards.
TACTGTTTTCGTTAGATGCAAAGTAACTTAAGAATAAATAGGAAGACTTTTTTGTTCTTTTGAAATCCATCTAATGCACAACAGACCTGGAATGGTATTTACTGAGGAGGTACTGCCTTAGTGACACTTGGCCTATTTAAAATATTGATTTGGAAGTAAATTCTGATCTGTTATATACTATAGTTATGCTATATATGTGTGTTATATATTACGTATGTTACACATATGTTAACGTATATAGCATAAGTATATGTTATATATGTTAATGTTCTCTATCTAGCTATATGTATATGATGTATCTCAGTATGTGGTCCAAGGATAACAGTCTTGCAAGAAGAGATTTATCGGTAAAATATATAAGAGAAAAGCTTGTTGTATACCCTCCCTCTCTCTTGCATATTCACAGTGCACTTTAGCATATCAAAAGTTCTGAGAGGTTCCTGAGTAAAATAACTTCTAAACTTTTTTATTAACCCAAACTTATTTGGTGATGAAACCCTTTATGCACAATGTCTATTAACAGCCTAAAAACTAAGGTGCAGAGGGACACATACTGGATAGTACTGCTTCAGTTTCTCCATGCAAGTTAAGCCATTTATTTGTAAACGAACAATTGGTTCCCTTAAATATTTCATGTATCCATTACGTTACAGACCAATAACATGCATTATGTTATAAACTAATAACATAATATAATGAATAGGTGAATTATTAAGGGAAGCTAATCACAGAAAAGCTATTATCTATTATTATCTATGATCTAATATTTATATTCACATCTTTAAAAAGCCAGTTACTTAAAAATACATTTCTTGGGCTTCCCTGGTTGCGCAGTGGTTGAGAGTCCGCTTGCCGATGCAGGGGACACGGGTTCGAGCCCCGGTCCGGGAAGATCCCACATGCCGCGGAGCAGCTGGGCCCGTGAGCCATGGCCGCTGAGCCTGCGCGTCCGGAGCCTGTGCTCCGCAACGGGAGAGGCCACAACAGTGAGAGGCCCGCGTACCGCAAAAACAAAAACAAACAAACAAACAAAATACATTTCTTTATAAGTTGCAGTCCAGTCAGCTGGGGTCCTTCTGTCCTTACTTTCCAGTGACTTTTTCCCTTGTATCCTCTTAAGAAACTTCTGCTAGGAACCAGACAGTCAGCTGTTGGTCACTGATATTCTTTTCCTTAAGGAGCTATCAACCTCATAAAGCCAAAGAAATTCTTTTGTTATAATCAGTTTCTCACCTGAGTGGTCCAAACTATGTTTTCCTCATAGTTTCTTGCCTCATAGTTTCAAATGTTATTATGTCTCATAAGTGCTGATCAGAATGTTGTCTTTCTGCTACACAATTGGTTATAATGTCAAATATATATATTTTAAAAATTGTATATATATATATATATAATTTTAAAAATATTGTTTAAAAATAATAAAAATCACACAAAATTGGCATTTTATCCCAAGCCCAACTAAACTTCTGAAAGAGAACACAGATTAAAGCCCATAAAATCCACTAATTCACGGACAGCTCCTCTCTTGTCATTCAGAGAATGGTTCTAGAAGGCAGCTTCTTTGTGACTGTTGTCTTGATGGCCCAGAGTTTGTGGTTTCTTTATTGAATAGGAGCTGTAGTGGAAAGGACGACGTAAATAAAGTGTCCCTGGTCTAGAGCTAGAGCTCTGCTTTGTCTCTGAGAGAACAGGCAGAAAGAGCAGAACAGGGCCTGGCCACAGGGGAGGAGCTTCTGGTGCTCTTCTCGGTGAGAAGTAAAAATGAGCCCCTGTAAGGAGGTTGAGGATTTTTGCTGGGAGGTTGGAGTGGAGAGGGCAAAAAAGCTGGATCTGGACAATAGCCAGTTGCGAAATAGTTTTTAAAAGGCAGGCAATATTTTCTTTTCAGACTTAAGATAAATTCTGGAATGAGAATGCTTAGAAAACAGATAAGGGTGGCGACCCAAAGAAACCTTACACTCTCACAAAGATACTAGGTTTTACATTAAATTACAGTTGGTGTGAGCACAGCTTGAGAAAAAGCTTGAAGGCAGGTAGCTGGAGTTTAGTACGACTAACTCTCTTTTAAGAAAGCCAAGAGTCTAAGCAAGTGGTTCGTAGGCTTTTTGATTTCACAGATAAGTAACATTTTAAAAAAACTTCTTTGGAAGCTGAGTCTAGTAGCCTACTTTTTTTTTTTTTCCAAATAAGGATAGACTAATTTGGCTAGAATTTATTATTACCATTGTTTTATTTTTTTCCACTAGGAAAAAAAACAGGAAAGCACAGTCTCACATTTACATACATAGTCCAACATTTATATACAATTCTTAAAATTAATTGCGTTTAGCTTTAATGAAAAACTTGGGATATTGTACTAGTCTTTCCATTTTGCCAGATTTGCTTTGTCAGATTAGTGTTTTGGAATGCTAGAAAAAAATCTAAACATGCCCAAGATAGCATTATTGACTGTCTTCAGAGAAATTCGCATTGGTGTTATTAGTTGCCTTACAATATACAAATAACTCAGACAACATTATTTATTGACTCTTCTAGGAAAAAAAGGACTGAGCTCGGCATCTGATGTACTTAAAGGCTAATGAATACAAACTACGTACCCCGATCGTTTACAGATACATATTTACTGATAAATATTTACAGATACAGTACAAAGAGAAAACTTTAGTACGGAGAGAGTGTGGAGAGAGTAAAAAGGGCGGGGTTAGTCGTGGAACATTCTTTCTCCTTTTTTAGGAAAGAGGAAACCAAAGCTGAGAGGTTGGAATATATCAAGGTAAAAGATAAATAAACCCTGATTCTTCCTGCCTTTGGGGTCAAATGCCTGTTGTTAATTGCCTATGGTTTTGGAGTGCTTTTGCTTAAATTTTCAGGAGAGTTGGTAGACGCACTTATCTACCCTGTGGCTGGAGGGGGCAGTCAGGACCATGAAAGACACACCTGCCTCAGCCTATATCCAGAGAAAACTCCAATTAGAAAAGATACACACACCCCAAAGTTCATAGCAGCACTATTTACAATAGCCAAGACATGCAAGCAACCTAAGTGTTCATCGACAGATGAATGGATAAAGATGATGTGGTATATATATACAAAGGAATATTACTCAGCCATAAGGAATGAAATAATGCCATTTGCAGCAACATGGATGGACCTAGAGATTATCATATTAAGTGAAGTAAGTCAGACAGAGGAAGACAAATATCACATGATATCACTTATAAGTGGAATCTAAAAAAATGATACAAATGAACTTATGTACAAAACAGAAATAGACGCACAGACATAAAAACCAAACTTATGGTTACCAAAGGGGAAAGTGGGGGGTTGGGGGGAGGGATAAATTAGGGGTTTGGGATTAACATATACACACTATTATCTACAAGGACCTACTGTATAGCACAGGGAACTATATTCAATATCTTGTAATAACCTACAATGGAAAAGAATCTGAAAAAGAATATATATATGTATATATATATACATATATATATATAAAACTGAATCACTTTGCTGAACATCTGAAACTAGCACAACATTGTAAATCTAACTATACTTCAATTAAAAAAAAAAAACGACACACCTGGCTGACCATGCCCACTTCCTGAGCAAATGTTTTGATCACTCTCCAAAAGATAATTCCCAGTGATTTTCTGAGAAGGTGATATGGGCTGAATAGCCCTGCTCAAATCTATATGCTATTCTTAATAAGTTTGATTCTTTTTTTTTTTTTTTTTTTTTTTTTTTTGTGGTACGCGGGCCTCTCACTGTTGTGGCCTCTTCTGCTGTGGAGCACAGGCTCCAGATGCGCAGGCTCAGCGGCCATGGCTCACGGGCTTAGCCGCTCTGCGGCACGTGGAATCTTCCTGGACAGGGGCACAAACCCGTGTCCCCTGCATTGGCAGGCGGACTCTCAACCACCGCGCCACCAGGGAATCCCGTAAGTTTGATTCTTATAAGCTTGTCCACAACTCCATTTTCAGGTGAGAATAAAAGAGCTGGGTCTTAAATGTGGAAGGCTCTATGTGACCTGATATGTTTTCTGAGCACAAGAATTAAAAAAAGATAGGTTCTAAAATTTTTTGATTTATTGATGAAACTGATCAATTTTCTCCTAATAGCCAATATTTTAAGCAGGAAATATTTCCATTTCCCCCACTTTCTCAATCATTTGAATTCTGTTAACTTTGAATGATTGGAAGGTACTAAAGACAAAGCATGGAAAGAATCTGCTGCCATCATCCAAATAGTTTGTAAAAGATTATTTGTGGACCATCCAAAAATGAGGCTATATAGGAAAGCAAGGGGGAATAAAGACTAAAATGTGGTAAATTAAATATATTAATCAGAACCCTTCGCTGCATTGACAGAAAACCAAATAAAATTGACTTAGGCAAACAGCAGAATGTATTATCAATACAATACTAGCTATCTCATAGAAACTAAAGATGTGAATTAGGAACAGTCAGAATCTAGGGTTTGAACACAATCAGCACCCTCGGATCCTCTGGGTGTTCCGTCATATGGTCAGAAGGCCACTTCTGGAATAACCAAGATGGTTAGCCGGCTCGATGTAATAACACAGATGTTACCAGAGGACTATATGTAGTGTGTGGGGAGAGTGAAACAGGAAGAGGCCTCTGTTTTAGAAGAAACAAAAAGCAGAAACGTCCACCTTCTTAAAAAAATAGTGAAGAAACAAGACAGCAAGAGAAAATGGCTTGTCAAGTTTCTTGAATATTTATGAATAACCAAGATCACTTTAAAGGGTAGAGTACTCTCCCCCATTTGAAGGAAAAATTCCTTCATTCAAGGACATCAATTTGTAAGATGTATCAACAAATGGCAGCCCGTAAAATACCTGGTCTATTGTGCAATGCTTAATTACTAATCTTCATTGTGCACTCATTATATGCAAAGTACTCTTTTGGATTCTAGGATATGGGGAAAAAGTTGGAAAGATGAATAAGTCCCTCCCTCAAGGAGTTTACATTTTAGTAATCTGGAGACGATAAAGCAAGCTATAATAACAAGGTCAACCTAACATAAGAACAGATTACTGCAAAGCAAATCCTGAACTTACATCCCATCTTTTCCTCTAAAAAAGAGTTTGTGGTCCTAAAAAAATTATGCTCTATATGATGCAACACCACAATTCACGGTCTGAACTACATTTGCAGTCGCCAGAAGATGTCCTCAACCATACGCTGCATACTGATCACACAGACTACCACCTGGTTTTAGCTGAAGACTTTCAAATGAGTTTTTTTCCTGTGTTTCTCTGTTTCTCACTGGCTTTTTGGGAAAAGACCAGTGAGGAAAGGGAATGGTAGGTTATTTTCTCTAAGTACACTTTCACTTTCATCATTATCATCATTATTATTTTCAAGCCTGGCTTTTAAAAGTCTGAGAGGCAGAGGAGAAAAAGTTGATGAGAGAAGAGGTTTTCAGGGAGGCTACCAGCAGGTGGCGCTTGTCTCCTCCTCCGAGGTTACAATGTTGGACTCATCCTAGAATCCTGCAGGACTCAAGGGCTACGTACTATGCACGCAGTCAATGCAAGTGACATAGATCACGCGGTACTTTAGATCCAGCCTGGTGCTCAGGCCACCACGTCTCTGCATCACTACTTAAAAAACCGCCTCTACTCCAAGGGTTGAATTATTTTCGTACTGACCCGCATCCTCACTTCCCCTAGCTAAGTTGCTCACAGGGACGCTGCTCAAGCCTTGGGTATAGAGCAAAAATAAAGGCCCTAGAGAGTTGGAGCCAAAACTTCGGAAAGCAGTGGGACTTTATTAATCTTCCAGCTGGTCTGCTCTTATGTTGTCAGATGTTCTGTCTCCCCTGGTGTGCCAGCGTTGGTCTGGGCAGAACATGAATTCCCTTGCAGGCGGACACATCAGCTCCCATGCCCCACAGGGGCTAGAAGAAGTGCACGAGGATACCTTGACGGTACCTGTGCGCAGGCTCCAACTGTGACTGAGTTATTGGCTAGTTGGGGTCACTGACTTTCTGACCTTTCCAGCCCCACCCAATTCTGGGCTCAGCCAGCCACAGCTAGCCCCTTTTCCTCATAGGACAATGGGTTCTGTCCACCATAAAAACGACCTGCATTTTGAAAAGTCTTTCCTTTCCGTGTCTGTAGTTTTCTGCTATCGCTCAGAAAAACCTCTGCCTTACTCCTATTTGTTTGCAGCGAGGTGCGGCCCGGGAGGGCGTTTACAGGAAGGAGGGCAACCCTAGAGTCTGAAGGCTCCGCCTCTGACTGCATGGGTGAACTCAGACAAGTTTCTTTTTTTTTTTTGCGGTACGTGGGCCTTTCACTGTTGTGGCCTCTCCCGTTGCGGAGCACAGGCTCCGGACGCGCAGGTTCACAGCGGCCATGGCTCACGGGCCCAGCGGCTCCGCGGCATATGGGATCTTCCCAGACCGGGGCACGAACCCGCGTCCCCTGCATCGGCAGGCGGACTCTCAACCACTGCGCCACCAGGGAAGCCCTCAGACGTGTTAACTTCCTCTGTGGCCTGGGGAAAACAATTTTTCCGCTCACGGGGTCCCTGGATTAATGAGGTCACGAATGCAGACCACCTGGACCAGCGAATGGCTCATCGTAGGTGCCCAAATGCCAGGGGTCGTCTGTTGGCCTGACCCCACAGTGAAAAACTGCCTCTCGGGGAACTCTGGGTCAAATAACCAGAATAATTTGCAAAATTGAGATAACCTCTCACCTTCCCGTGATCTCACGGCATCCAGCCCCCCACGTTCCCAGATAGCGGGGCCGAGCAGCAGGGCCACCGCAGCGGGCGGCGGAGGAAGGCGCGGGGCTAGACTGACGGCTCTCGGGTAGGAGGAGGAGAGAGCGGGCGGCGGAGGAGGGGAGAGCCGCCTAGAGGAGG
>NW_006793498.1:3241458-3263194 GCF_000442215.2 Lipotes vexillifer | reverse complement strand
AGCAGGGGCGGGAGGAGACACATGCGCGCTGCCTGCCGCCGCCGCCGCCGCCGCCGCCGCTGCCGCCGCAGTCCTCAGCTTGCCAGGGACAGGAAAGCTTCGAGACCGAGCTGCCACTGCCGCCTCCCCTTCTCACCCGCCTCCCCTTCTCACCCGCCCCCCCATTCCGCGTGCCTCCCACACCCTCCTCCCCTTCTTCCAGCATCTCTCGGTGGAGCACTGCAGGGACGCGGCCCGGGCTGCCGTCTCCCCGACCCGGGGGAAAGCTGTGACCCCCCCCCGCAGGAGCGGCAGGGCGGGGTGGGGGGCCCGGGAGAAGATGGCGACGCCGGGAAGCGAACCCCAACCTTTCGTCCCTGCCCTGTCAGTGGCTACTCTGCACCCCCATCATCATCCCCCCCACCACCACCATCAGCACCACGGAGGAGCCGGAGGCAGCGGCGGGGCCGGAGGAGGCGGCGGCGGCGGCGGCGGCGGCGGCGGCGGGGGCTTCAACCTGCCCTTGAACCGGGGGCTGGAGCGCGCGTTGGAGGAAGCGGCCAACTCCGGGGGGTTGAACCTCAGTGCTAGGAAACTGAAGGAATTTCCCAGGACGGCGGCCCCCGCGCACGACCTCTCGGACACGGTGCAGGCAGGTGAGAGAGGGCCGAGGGCGGGCAGTGGGCGTGGGTGGCTGTCTGGCTGGCTGTCGTCCCTTCCCCGACGCGGTGGCCAGTCTGAGATCTGGCCTTGCTGAGGGACCAGCGGCCCGTGCTCTCCCGAGGAAGGGACCCGCGTGGGCGCTGCGGCGCTGGGAGAGCCGGGCTGCTCCGGGCCGCTCGGCCCGCTAGCGTGTGGGAGCGCGTGGGTCTCCGGCTCCCCACCCGCGGCGGCCGTGTGGGGGAAGTGGCCGCCGGGCGGGGACTGCGCGCGCGCCTGGTGCGCGCAGTGGCAGTGGGAGGTTTCAGGCGGCCGTGGCTGTTTTCTGGGCCCCGCGTAGGGGCTGGGAACCCGGCCGCGGTGTCTGCGCCTCCGCTTTGCGTCGAGGCGTCGCCCGTCCTGGCGAGGAAACCCAGACAAAGGTGGCGCGCCCTCCGCCGACCCGAGGGCATCGGCGCGGTGCCGCGGGGCCCCCGCGGCGACATCACTGAGCGCTCCAGCAACTTGGTGCCGACTGCGAGGAGTTGCCGAGGCTTCTCCTTCCTGCGCCTGTGCGAGGAAGGAGCTGCCACCGAATAGCAGCGAAACCGAATCGCCGCCCCTTTGCTGGGGGCGGGGGTCGGCTCCCTGGTTCTTTGCCTCTAGCTAACCGCCCTCGCGATTTGGTTCCTGCCACCGAGGCTACCTAGTTCTCAGTAACCCGAAATTTGCGGGGGCCCTGGAAAGAGACGGCATGGCATATTAAAAAAAAAAGAGAGAGTAATTAAAGTGAGCCGGTTTCCCTCGTGAGCCCGACAAGTTGCAACTCGCGCCAGTGAACATACAGCGTTTTCAAGTTATGTCATGTGTTGACATATTTCTGAGAGGTCTGCTTTCTCTTTGGTAGTTGGAGTTACTGGAGTGGGATCTATAAACAGGAAGGAGGCTGCTGGAATGCGATTCAGGCCTTGGGATCCCTACAGAACTGACTCGGTTCCCGACCATCCGGTTTCAGCTCCTTGGGGGAGGGTTTGTATCTTGGCAAGCGCCCAGTATTTCCCAGAGCAGTGGATGCCCCGTTTTGGAACCACCGCCCAGACCTCGTGGCTGTCATCACATCAAGGGCCGAGTGTCAGACCCCTAGGATCCTGGACGGCTTGACTGTCAGCTCCAAATCTCCCAGTTTCCTCTCCTGCGGGAAGAGGGGTTCGGGGGAGGGGGCAGACAGTTGCCTTTTGGAGCTAGGTTTCTAATGCTCCCTTCCTTTAATTCAATAAACTTTTATTGAGTCCTAACGAATATTTAGACAGAGTTCTGAGTTCACTGGAGGCAAAAAGGGCTCTTAAGGGTCATTAAACTTTGTAATTTGGATTCAGGGATAGTCAGAAATGGGCATAAAGGAGGGAATTTCCAGAGTTGAGCTGTCAACAGCTGGGGAATCTCTTGATAGGACTTCTTAGTTGCATTTTCTCAAGTGGAAGTTATTCCAAGAATTGCCTGAATCATTAACTTAAAAAAAAAAGTCCGTTGTTAAGTTCGACTTCCCTTTTGCTATAGAGTGTACAGTGAGCTGTGGAAGGATTGGATATGACTGCAGAAAATGGAGCTGGCATGACCAATAATAATATGTGTTTGTCGTTCAGGATGGGGGCATTGAGAGTTGTTCCTCTAATTCAGTTATGCTGACGTTTATTTCAAGATGGCTGAACTGCTCTGTTGGCATTTCTTTGAGAAGACCCTCGCTTTTTAAAAAAAATTTATTTGATTAATTAATTTTTTGGCTGCGTTGGGTCTTCGTTGCTGCCTGGGCTTTCTCTAGTTGCGGTGAGCATCGTTGCAGTGCGCGGGCTTCTCATTGTGGTGGCTTCTTTTGTTGCAGAGCACGGGCTCTAGGGCCCGCGGGCTTCAGTAGTTGTGGCTCAGGGGCTTAGTTGCTCCAGGGTGTGTGGGATCTTCCCTGACCAGGGCTCGAACCAATGTCCCCTACATTGGCAGGCGGATTCACAACAACTGTGCCACCAGAGAAGCCCAAGACCTGTGCTTTTTTTTTTTTTTTCTTGCAAATGTAGCCCCCAAGTTTGGGCCCATGTCTCTAGATTTTTTTTCTTCTGGATCTTGGCCTGTTCATTTCTAACTACTTTGTCTGCTCTTCCATATCTTTTTTTTTTTTTCTTGCGTTATGCGGGCCTCTCACTGTCGTGGCCTCTCCCATTTGCGGAGCACAGGCTCCGGACGCGCAGGCTCAGCGGCCATGGCTCACGGGCCCAGCCGCTCCGCGGCATGTGGGATCCTCCCGAAACGGGGCACGAACCCGCGTCTCCTGCATCGGCAGGCGGACTCTCAAGCACTGCGCCACCAGGGAAGCCCAAGACCTGTCCTTTTAAAAGCAGAGACCACCTCTTTCAGTGAAGGCCTTACCATGTGAGGCACGGCAATGCTTAAAAATATTTTGTTCTCTCTTGCTTGCTTGTGGTGAGCTGTGGTTGTGAGTTCTGCAGGTTTTAAAATTATGAGCCCCACTTGCGCGTGTTTGATGCTCAGAAAATTCTAACTAGTTAAAACTTGGAGGTTTAACTTGCCATCAAAAAAGGCAGTGTTAATTATGGGAGGGGGAGTGTCCATGAAGTTTGTAGAAAAGTTAGGAAAACTCTATAAAGATAAAGAGAATTCAATGTAGACAGCTATTTTACATGAAATTTCAGTACCTGAATGTGTTAAAGAGTTGCTTTTGCAAAAACATCTTTGCCTCAGGTCAAAGCTGGGTGTAAACCAAATGTATTCTGCCCTTTGTTCTATTTACCGAGCACTGTTCCTTATTTGGAAGAGCAAAACTCAAAATAAAGCAAGAGTTAAAATTACCTCCATTTGCACAGTGTTGACATTTCCTGCATATAAAGAGTTCTAGTAGAGTGGAGTGTATGAACAGTAACATATACAATAAAGACAGTGGTTTCTCTGGGGTTAAAATTTAGTTTACAGAATATCTCTTAAGATCAGAAGAACATATGAAGATCCTTAAAGACCTAAGATGTAAAGTGGACTTTTTCATAAATTTTGGAAGACAGCGAGTGACACAGAAAGCTTTTTCTCACTGTTCAGTTGTATAATACAGACCATTTGGTTTATGCCTTGTAAAAGTAACTCTTCTGGCAGCCCACCTAAGCAGAACTGCACTCTTGGGCAATGTAGCTTATCTGGACAGGAGTTGTGAAACCCCAGATGCGAACACAGAAACATCGAGCCCCTGGGCTGCTCAGTAGATGTTTAAGCTCTGTCAGTCAAGTGCATACATATTTTTCATAGGAAAAAAGCTCTCAGGCTCTCCCCCTCACTTTGAGCCTATCGATTTACTCATATTTGAGTGAAAATAGTTTGGTTGTGTCAGGGTCTAGTCTTTTTGCAGGTCAGAAGGGGAAAGAAAGGCTGATCCACGCGGGTGTGGTGGAACAGGTGACACTGGCTGAATGGGAGAAACCTGGACAAAAGAGCCACAATGAGCACCGGGTGTGTTCTCTGCACTATCCTGCCCGGTCCTCGGTAGAAGCTATTCAGATCCTCATGTACAGCTGGGGAGAGTTGAGTAATATTTGCTGAAGATCATAGCCCTACTTAAACGGTGAATCAGGGATTGAACTCTGATGGTTTCACTCTAGTGTATATGTCCTTTTTTTTTTCTGCGTTGGGTCTTTGTTGCTGCACATGGGCTTTCTCTAGTTGCGGTGAGCGGGGGCTACTCCTAGCTGCGGGGAGCGGGCTTCTCACTGCGGTGGCTTCTCTTATTGCGGAGCACGGGCTCTAGGCGCGTGGGCTTCAGTAGTTGCAGCACGTGGGCTCAGTAGTTGTGGCTCGTGAGCCCTAGAGCGCAGGCTCAGTAGTTATGGCGCACGGGCTTAGTTGCTCCGCGGCATGTGGGATCTTCCCGGACCAGGGCTTGAACCCATGTTCCCTGCATTGGCAGGAGGTTTCTTAACCCCTACACCACCAGGGAAGCCCCTAGTGTATATGTTCTTGACCATATTCCTGTTAAGCAGGGAAGAGGTGGAGGGGAGCAGAATTTGGGAGGGTATCTGGAGATTCATTCAACCCACATTCATTCTGCAAGTACCCACCAAGCACCGCTAAGTGCCAGGCACTGTTCTAAGCACTAGGGATACAGCAGGGACCAACAGAGAATCCCTGTATCCCTTCTGATGGAGTTTTCATTCTAGCTGGAGGTGGGTGAGGAGATAAATGAAGAAGTAGACTTTGCAGGTTGAGTAGGAAGAGTTATACTTCTAATATCTTTGCTTAGAAGTGTACATCCTGCTTCGTATTAAAGATGACTTATAGCAGCTTGTAACAACAATAGCACAAACGATGACTAGTAATAAATATCAACTGAAGCAGAAAATCTGCCCGATAAAAAGAAGTACAAAGATATGTGCATCAGGAAAGCAAACTTTTCTTTCTAGTGCTGATTTTTTTTTTTTTTTTTGGCTGCGTTTGGTGTTTGTTTCTGCGCACGGGCGTTCTCTAATTGCGACGAGCGGGGGCTACTCTTTGTTGCGGTGCACGGGCTTTTCATTGCGGTGGCTTCTCTTGTGGAGCACGGGCTCTAGGTGCGTGGGCTTCAGTAGTTGTGCCACGTGGGCTCAGTAGTTGTGGCACACAGGCTTAGTTGCTCCGTGGCATGTGGGATCTTCCAGGACCAGGGCTCGAACCCATGTTCCCTACTTTGGCAGGTGGATTCTTAACCACTGAGCCACCAGGGAAGTCCCTAGTGCTGATATTTTAAATAGTGTCATTTTGGGTTAAGGAAGTTCCAGAGGGTGTTTGTATGACAAATAAAGCAGATTGAAAAGAGGAGTAAGAAAAGAAAGCATCTGTCTCAGACTGATTGCAGGAGGTCCTGGAACATAAAAAGGAAGCTCTTGGATTTGATGTGCAGAACAGTTGAAAGTTGGTCTCATTAAGGAGAGGGAGGGCTGTGTCATTGCCAATATGTTTTTGGGGTGGCTTGGAGCAGAAGAGTCTATATGGGAAATGAAGGGCTTCCCCAGCGCGGGGGACGAATACTCATCAAGGTCCTGTATGTGCCAGTGCAGGTGCTGGAGGAGGTGCAAAGTGTAAGACACGACAGGAGCGCCACGACAGGTCCAGGAAGCCACGGGACTCTCAAGGCAGGTCAAGGTGAGATGCCAATAGCGTAGACAGACATTGCAAAATTCAGGAACTAAAAGGCCATTTCATTTAAATGGGTTAGGAAAGACTCATAGCAGAGGTGGGATTTGGGTCAGGTTTTGTAGGATGGCTAGGTTTCGGATGGAAATGCACATGCACATTCTGTGGTGGGAAAGATGGTTTGAACGCGTGGAGTGAGAACCTGACAGCCTAAGACTTGCTGAGAATAAAACAGTAGAGAGGGCATTCAGGCCTGTGCTTCTGGTCACATTCTCCCACCCCACTGTCACCATGTAATGAGGTAACAGAGCACAGGGCTCTTAGGACCCTTTGAGGATGCTGGGGATGGCTGAGGCCTGGGATATGTCAGCCTGTGGGACTAATGCCCAAGTCTGTCTGAGATACCTCTCTCCAGTGTCTACAGAGGCAGAGAATCTTCTCTGAGATTTGTGGGCAGGCTTATCTGCTGAAGCCTGATTTCCTCCGCCCCACTCCTATCCTGTAGCAACCGAATCCTTGGGATATTAGCATCCTTTAGTCATTGGGATGCACCCAGGACTTGGTGATATCTATTTGGTCTCAAAAACCATTCCATTTCGGTCATAAAGATTTTTCATTACAAATGTAATGAAACTTGAAATCACATGTGTTTTCGGAGAACGTGTGTTCTTTTCTAGTTACATCTTGTTTCAAATTGTGCTTCTGCTATTGAACTAAATTTATTAGTCATTGCTGTAATGATTGTTTATTGTGGTAGTCATTATTTAAATGGCTATATTAATGACATATATTCTGAATACTTCATTCATAAACAATGAGTCACATCCTTTTCCTTCCTATTATTATTTTTTGCTTGTTGATCAGTTTCAATGCAGAGGACTTCTAATAGCAAAAGCTGTTAGAACTACTAAGACTCCGTATATATGGTGTCTCTGAACCATATCCAGATGTGCTCTTCCACGTTTCTGTTTGTGGCGGAAACAATCTCCACAAACATACCTCTGTTCTCATTGCTTGCATTATGGGCTACTCTTTATTGAAAAGGCAGAAGCACACTAATCATGTTTCTAGAATAACAGCATACAACCATAGGCAACAAAACCTCTGGTAATTTTTGATCTGTGCCAGTTTATAAGGTCAGCCTAAGGTTTGACCTTCATCATTGAAAGGATTCTACCGGATTGTTTGTCTGTCACTGCGACATCTTATTTGATTTTTGGTGAGCGTATATTATTAGGCAAAAATTCAGCACACCCCACTATTTAAAATTTTTAACTTTGATGGTTGACTAAGTTTTTTTTTTTTTTTTTTGAGTTTTGTTGCAAACTTAAAATTTTCATGCTGTGGTTTAGCAGTTCTTTGGTGTAAGCATTTAAAGGGTAGATACCTTTTGAAATCCATGTTGGTGTTGTTCAGTGCAGAGGTTAATTTCCTTTTGTTCTTGCTGTCCTACTGGTGTGAACAAAGGCTTTTTCTGTCCTTTTACTCAACTTCATCATTACTTATTTAAGCATAAGGTGTTTCCTTCTTTTGTGTGTACTTTTCTATTTTCCCCCTTTTTCGTATCTGTTTGTCTACCTACCTACCTATATCTGTCTACCTATATGTATAGGTATATCTATTTACCTATGTCTATAGGTATACTTATATACTTGTATTTATAGGTATATATCTATATCTATATAAATTTATGTAGCTGTGTGACTTGCTTAACCAAAAAAGAAAGCCCAATTATATTTGCGTATCTGATGCCTTTATTTATGTATAATTTATAGGAAGTCTAGAGGCATCTCTTACTGCTACAGTTCTTTTGTTGCATGAAAGTATTGTTTTTGCGCCAAAATTTTCATTTGCTCTATAAATTTCTGTAGATAGAGATATAGGTATAAAGATGTTTTATCTTTAGCCTGGGCAGCATTTACTTTCTCCTCCTCTCTTCCCAGAGTCATCTCCCCCAGGTGCCGTATTGAGTATGCTTTTTCAGAGACTTGGCAATTTAAATGGCAGAAATGCTATGAACTCTATTTAAGGTCGTTATGGGTTCATCAGTCAGACCACGTGACTTGAACTTTTGTCTGTGCCTCACAAAAACCTGTCTGTGATGCTACTTTCCAGATTTGGTTTAGCTTTTCGGAAAATTAGACTTCTGCCTTAGAAAGACATCGGGGCAAACTGGCCTGGGCTTTGATCTGGTACTGCCACCAAGATCACCATTTGCGAACTCTTTCAGTGACCGTGTCACTTGTTGGAATTAAGGTAATTTGGTATTAATTGCAGTGTTTATTTCAAATATAAAATTACAATCTATCATAAAAGGCTTAAGGATGTAAGACCCAAAACCCAGCTATATTTACATATCTCATGCCTTTGTTTATGTATAATTTATAGGAAGTCTAGAGGCCTCTGTTACCGCTGCTGTTTTTTGTGGCATGGAACTCTTTTTGCCGCAGAATTTTCAGCTGCTGTTATATTTCAGACAAGTTTTTGTGTGTGTCGTGTGAATTGTTTAACGAAAAAAGAAAAAAAAAGCGAGAAAGAAAAGAAAAAATATGGAAAGTCAGGATTCCATGTAAGCCTTAGTTCAGGAAAACTAGGCCTGCCAATAAAGACTCAAGCTTGAAGCATGTCTGTGTTTTCTTCATCTTAATTTCAGAGTTCAGTAGTATTGCTTCCATAAACTGTAGTAAGAAGTCATACATTTGGAAGCCATCTGTTCCCACAGAGTAATTCAAAAATCGAGTAAGACTGTTTACATGAACAGAAAGTTGAGGAACTGTGAGAATGTGGCTTCTCTTGCTTTTACTCCATCAAGGCAGTAGGAGGGAAATGCCTTTATAGTTGGATTTCTGTGTGCTCGTACTTTTTCCCACCCCTATCCTCCTTCACTGGCCATAGAGGAGGAGTATCAGGGGGACACAAAAAATCAGAGGAAAACAGTGTTTGATTTGCATCACAGAAACATTTTATTTTTTTGCTTGATGAGATATTGCTCTGTGTTAATATGATGTTGATACTGAGCCAGCTTAACTTATGGTACCTGGAACTTTTCCAGGATTTTTTTTTTTTTTTAATTTTTGCACTCATCTTCATTTTTTGTTGCTAGTATATAGAAATGATTATATAAATTTATTTTATTTATTTATTTTTGGTTGCATTGGGTCTTCGTTGCTGCATTCGGGCTTTCTCTAGTTGCAGCGAGCGGGGGCTACTCTTCGTTGCGGTGTGTGGGCTTCTCATTGCCGTGGCTTCTCTTGTTGCAGAGCACAGTCTCTAGGCGTGCAGGCTTCAGTAGTTGTGGCGGGCAGGCTCAGTAGTTGTGGCTCGCGGGCTCTAGAGCGCAGGCTCAGTAGCCGTGGCGCACGGGCTTAGTTGTTCCGTGGCATGTGGGATCTTCCCGGACCAGGGCTCGAACCCGTGTCCCCTGCATTGGCAGGTGATTCTTAACCACTGCGCCACCAGGGAAGTCCCTCCAGGATATTTTAAGTCACCAAGGTCAGGCTTTATAATTTTGGAATCTGCCGTGATACTCACTTTCTTCCTTTTGCTGTGTTTCTTCAGTCTCTTTGCTGGAGGGGCCCTAAGACTGTGCGACTTGAAGCAGAGCCGGGATCCCTCTGGCTCAGTGAGCCTTGAGTTTCCCCTTCACTGTTCTCCCCAGATGGGCAGAGAGAGGCCCCATTTTTGTTTTCTTAATCTCTGGCTTCTCCTGTGGCCTTGCTTTTGACAGCTGACCCCTGCAGCGCAGGCCACGGAGTTTTGCTACTCAGTGTATTTCCCTAACGTTCTTTCCTATTTTTTGATGTTGATGCTGTACAGTGCTACGAGTAGCATCAATGCATCTGACCTGGTTCAGTCAGCTTGGCTCTGATTTGACGCACTTTAGCTCTGCAGGCAACAGTGACAGTTTCAAAGATAGCATCACTCGCAGACTGCCTGACTTGGCCTTCCTTTAGATTGCCTCCGTTTTGCTTTTCCAGGTCATTTCCCTCACTTCGCCCTCCTCTCTGCCCTGGAAGAGTCTCCTTAACCATGCTCCTACTTTATCCAGTCCCCAGCCTACTCGAGACACGGGCCTCCCTGCCATCCCTTCCTTGCAGATCTGAGCACTGAATCAGGCATAGCTTTAAGGCACTTTTGCATTATTTCCTTATGGCATTTTTTTTTTTTTGTTAATTATTGCCTTCCTCTTTGGTGCTTTCCCCAGGTTTCAGCTTTTTCCTCCTTCGCTGGCCTGTGAGGTCTGGCTAGGCGGGGGTTTTTCCTTATTTTCGTATGTGCCCTTCATGCCTGTCACAGAAAATGCTAGATTAACATCAGTGCACCGTTCTGTCTCCTCTTTCCTACTCACAGCCCTCTCTTAGTCCCCACACTCTCAATCCATCATCTTGGATCTGCCACTATGCACAGTTTGCTGATCTGCTGCCTCTTTTTTCAGCGCTGACCTTATTTTTTTTCACATGTCATCTTTTTGCTTCTCAGCGTCACCCACTGTATTAGTTGGCTCAGGCCGCATAACAAAATACCACAGACTGGGGGGCTTAAACACCAGACATTTATTTCCTCCCAGTTCTGGAGGCTGAGTCCAAAGTCACGGTATCAGCAGGGCTGGTTTCTCCCGAGGCGTCTCTCCTTTGCTTGTCAACGGCCAGCCTCCCTGTGTGTTCCCATGGCCCTTCCTCTGTGCCTGAGAGTCCCTGGCGTCTCTTTGTGAGTCCAGAATTTCCTCTTCTTATACAGACACCAGTCACACTGAATTAGGGCCCACCCGTAACCTACTCATTTAACCTTAAGTACCACTTGAAAGGCCTAATCTCCAAATAAATCACATTCTGAGGGACTGAGGGATAGGGCTTTTAGGCATGAATTTAGGGGGACATGATTCAGCCCAGCACGCACTCCCTCTGGTGTTGCTGGTAGCTAGCTACTGTTCCTCCCCCAGCCTGGATACAGTGACTTTGTGCTGTGCAAGTCTGCCCTCCCATGAGGCCCAAGCCAGGCCTGTCTTATTCACCACTCCAGCCCCAGGACCCAGCACAACACCATGCTGATCCCACCTGGGTGCGAGGTAGACCCTCAATAAATGTTATTGAGCACATGATGTGCTGTAAAAGGGGAAGGGGCCACATTCATACTTAAAAATGGGTGACTCTGGCTAGTCTGGGCCCCCCTTCTCCCCACCATCTCTCACAAATTTAGAATCTTCTTTTTGGTGGTTGGTGGGTCCCCAGACTTATGCTTTCTCAACAGTAGTAAAAAAGGAAGATAAGGTTGCTTTCTTCAACATTTGCAAGTATTTGATAAGCCAGGTTACATCGGGAGGTAGAGTTATCCTGACTTCTGAAGGGGATGGGTGCAGTTTTACTGTATCAAATAGTGCTTGAAATTAACAAGTAAAGTGAAAGTAAAGTTTTTGAGTACCTATCATGTATAGGAGCTGTGGATGATTAAAAATATTAGAGACGTAGTTCTACAGTACATTGCAGAATTGCATAAGGATTAAAGAAATAATATGTTTGAAAGTACTATACATGTATTCTCATTAACAAGTGTCTTTTCCAGATAAAGCCTTTCAGTCTGTCTTCCATCTTGTGTAGATTAGAGGTTAAACATCAGCTTTCTTGAGCCTCAAAGACCTGGGTCCAAATCTTGGCTTTGTCGATTATAAACTGTGTTACTCTGACCAGATAACTTAAACCCCGAGTATCAGTTTTCTATAAACTGATGTCAGCTATAAAATGGGAACAATAGGTACTTAGCTGAGTTGTAAGAACAGTGATTAAAACAACAATAGATAACATTGTCAAGTGCTCTCTCTGTGCCAGGCATTCCTTCAAGTGCTTTATATGTTAACATATATATTAAATATATGTAATATATCCATTACCTCATTTAATTCTTGCTAAGTGTTCTGTTTTAACTGTAGTAGGAGCTCAGTAATTCCTAACTCTTCCAGCTGTTAGCTAGGTTCCACTCAACCACCTGTATCTGGATGAAATTCATCTGCCTCTGAAATCCCTTTCTTGACCATTGTAGCCTGAAGAGGGAGTTTAGATATCTAGAAACCACCCATTCACATCTCTCCCTCATTTAATAGCTGAGAACACTGAGGTTCAGAGAGCTTAAGCCCCTTGCGCAAGGTCACACAGCAGGGCAGTGGGCAACTCCCAGCAGAGGGCCGTTTCTGTGGAGCCAGGAGGCTACATATGGATGGACAGAAGACCTCCCTCCCTCCATAGACTTCTCAGGTCAGCCCCACCCAGACCAGCCACGAGGAAGGTCCCTAAAAGAAAAAATACTGTGAAACCTTTAATAACATGTGGTCCAAAGCTGGGGAGAACAAGATAGAAAACTAAGAGTGGTTACAGATTAAATGTGTTAGTTCAGGATTTTACTGCATGTGGTTTGGAGGACATGCATGGGCTCCGTGTAAATTGGCTCCCAAGTACTAAAAGGCATGTTGGGAAGTCCCACCCAGACTCACAACCTGGAGGTCCACAGCCGCCTATCATAGCAAGGGTTTTCTTGGACCTTGGAATACATTTTCCTGTGGAAATACAGTAGTAAGTAGTGGTTTGGTTCCCCCGCCAACCCTTTATTTAACCGTAGCAGAGGTGGGCCTTTGTGTCAGTGATGTTTCTTTGGAAAAATGTAAGCTCCGTTCTGACAAGGAATTCTGAATCTGGAGATTGTGGCGTCAGGATGTGAATTTCCTGCCTCTTGGGGATAACTCTCTCCCCAGCGGCCATTCCTACCCGATGTCAGAAAGTTCCCCTCCCTTCTAGGCCCCTTGGTCAGTGGGCCCAGCAGACTGGGTGTCCCTTCGCCCCGGTGTGGGGAGCAAGGGTCGGCGTAAGTTGGGGGTCAGCTCTGGGACTCCGTGAGGCCTCAGGCCTAAGAGGAGCCGGCCCAGGAGATGCCCCCTGAGGGAGATGGGCAGGGATTTAAACACCTCTCTGCCTAACGGTTGTATTTTTTTTCTTGCATGTTATCTCCCCAACTTATTTATTTTAGACTTTGAAGCAAATGACGGAGTCTCCCTGAAATTCAGGTTTGCAATTTGTTAACAGTGAAAATACTCTTCCTCACCCAGGGCTGTTGTAAAAGGAGGTACACAGAGTTCGGGTCTGGCTCAGAGCGAGTGGCCCGCAGATGTCGCTGGCCTTCCTAGATTCCCATGGCGTTATGCCTCACAGTAAAATAATATAACTTCAGGAAAATAGATAACTGCACATTATTAGCCTGTCACTGGCATGGTGGCTAAGAGCACACGTGGTTGGGTCTCAGTCCTGGTTCTACCAGGATGTGGCCAGTACTTAAGCTCCCTGAGCCTGGCCATACAGTCAGGGATAATGATCACAGGATTATTGCGAGGAGGAAATGAATGAATATAGGTGTAAAGTGCTCAGGTCAATGCCTGGTGTTGACGCTTGCCATTATTATTATTTTTTTTTTGCGGTACGCGGGCCTCTCACTGTTGTGGCCTCTCCCGCTGCGGAGCACAGGCTCCGGACGCGCAGGCTCAGGGGCCATGACTCACGGGCCCAGCCGCTCCGCGGCATGTGGGATCCTCCCGGACCGGGGCACGAACCCGTGTCCCCTGCATCGGCAGGCGGACTCTCAACCACTGCGCCACCAGGGAAGCCCCCATTATTATTATTATTGTGGCCGAGCTGCGTGCGGGATCTTACCTCCCTGACCACGGATTGAACCAGCGCCCCCTGCAGTGGAAGCTTGGAGTCCTAACCACTGGACCGCCAGGGAAGCCCCGCCATTATTATTATTATAGTCCATTATCTTTAGAAAAGAGAGTCAATCTTCTAAGGCACAAAAAGACTAAATTCCTAGAAATATTGTGACATTAATAAAATAATCTTGATATCCAGAAAGCTTCACTATACATGCTTTAAGTATGTGTAAGCATTATATTCTTTTGACAGTCTCTGGGAGGTGATGGAGTAGGTGCTATTTATTCTTCCAGCTCTAAACATTCAGGGCTTATGTGTAAGGAAACCCAGACTAGATGGTGAAATCATTTTCCTTGGGTTATGTTACTAGTACGTGTTTGAGCCAGGACTGTATCTTCTGAGTTTTTATGTGATTTCCATTCATTCCTCAATATAATAGCCTTCGTCGGTTTGATTTGATGTCATCAAGACAAAGAAATCCTGAGGGGACAGGCTGGTAGAGAAGAGTGCTCCCCAGTGGAGAATGGGGAGCGTATTCTGGGGCTACACTATGTATTCCTGCAAAGGGTGCTGGGACCAAGGCTTGTTTTGGGCCTTGGGATGGAGGGGTAGGAAGGAGTGGGTGGGGCCTCAGAAGAGGGCTTGTAGCACAGCTCTCTGCCCTCTGCAAGGGTCCTGCCATGGATTTAAGAACTCTTCCAGATCAAAATAAACAAATGGATCACCTTTGATGCTCTTGGCAAGAGACAATTTGTGAGTCTTTTTATGTTCCTGGCAACTGCTCCGAAGATGTGTAGCAGATACTTCTAAGGAGTGAGAACATGTCTATGAGGAAGCAGAGTTTAAAGAATAAATACTTGGATTTAAACGTATCATTTCTTTTCTCGCTGTTTTCCTGGCATCAGCATTTGTTTTGAACTTTCATCAGAAGTCATTTCATCAAAAGCCTGGTGATAGGTTTAGTATCACCCTGAAGTTACTGACAAGGGAACCGAAAGGGGGATATGGTCTGGGCCCTTCAGGGTATCTCCTCCTTCAACCCTCATAAAGGTTGACCCCTACCCTTGCAAGGTAGGTAGTGTCCTTGGAGCGGGGAAGGAAACATCCGTTAGGCAACCTGAGTACGTTTGTAGAGCCAGTAAGGCCAGAGCTAAAGTTGGGATCAGAACTCTCCCCAAAATATGCCACCCCAAAATAATATGCCACTTTGGCATATGGATTGTTTTGAACCGGAAGTTACTTAAGAAACAGTCGGTGCAGGGACACTGTGGCCTCCTTTGTCTCCCTGAAAGCAGGAAATAAATCTCCTGTGTGAAAGGTACTCTTCCTGTACCAAAGAGGGGTAGAAGGCATTCTTATCACCATTGATAGGGAATCCAGGACCGAGAAGGCTGTACAAACAAATTTACTTATTCACTCGTTTACCACCCCAAGCTCAAACCCCTTTGTCTTGTCAGTTTTCACAGATTTATTTATTTATTTTGTTCAAAGATACAACAGCTGCCTGCTTTGGTCACGTCTTTCAGTACTGTATATTTTTTGAGCTCCTGTGTATAGGGAATTTGGTTTTTTTTCCTGTTAATTGTTTCATATCAATTTGATTATTAGGCCAGCCAAAGAACCTAAAAGGAAAGGAGGAATTACGTTTTCCTCCTCTATGCCGTGCTCTGTTGTGGCGTTACTGCATATTTAGAGCTGGAAGGACAGATCGGAGGGGGAGATTTTGCAATGAGAATCGAGCCCAGAGCATTCTGATAGGCAGTCCTCGGGGTGACTTCTAGACTGAGGAGTCAGGTTCCAGCCTAATGTTATTTCTCTCATTAATCTGAAAGTGGATGCAGGGGACCAAGGTGCATGCCTGGGGATTTCTAGCCCTAATCCTTACCTATGGCTAGTGGCCAGTTACCAGCTCCATTTCTAAGAACTGTGCTTTCCAGCAAGCAACAGTATTGGTTTTAAAAATCCTCCAACATGTCTATTATGTAAAAATTTAAGTAACACCTTGAGGTTTTTAGTTTTGGTGTAAAATTTTGTT
Source organism: Lipotes vexillifer (assembly GCF_000442215.2). Lineage (NCBI taxonomy): Eukaryota > Metazoa > Chordata > Mammalia > Artiodactyla > Lipotidae > Lipotes > Lipotes vexillifer. Next base: position 3,247,696 of record NW_006793498.1, on the reverse strand, counting down.
AGACTTTATAATACGTAACTTATTTGAACAGACTATTTAAAATTTACTTTATTTTATTCCCTCCAATGAGAAATGAATGAATAGCCATTGGGTGAGTGACCAAGTAATTTACTTTCTAGACCATTCCCTCTGTAACACAAGTGCTTACATTCTCAAAGTTGTTTTTTTAAGTAATAATCATTGAGTCAATTTCTAATGCATTTTATATTGTAATGAAGATCCTTCAATGCATTAATTAATTGCTTTTAAAATCTTATAAATGAAATAGCACAGCAGCCCATTTTGGCTAAAATGGCAGCACAGTTTATGGCTAAATAACCAACATTTTTTGTGTTTATGCAAATTCATCTAATTCAAAGGAATCTGATTGTGCAATTGAAGGCAAATAGACCTCTCTTTGTGCAGTTCCCTTGGAGGTGAGGATGATAATCTCTGCATGCAATTTAAGGCAATTATGTGTATTTTTCTGTCTTTAGGAAGCCTGGATAAATCAAAGTTAATTTTAGTTGTACCAGTCCTTCCAGTGGCTATAGTTTTGTAATAAACTCTTAACCGTAGTTTGTTCAGATATTTGCATTTAATGCCTTCTTGTGTCCGTGCAGTACTTTAAAGGGTGCCATGCCATAACTTTATGAGTGTTAATGAGCCTAAGTCTGATCTGTTTTATGAAATTCATTCGGCAGCTGTGAAGACTTGCTGTTGCTCCCCCCGCCCCAAAGTCCTTGGAATCGGTATGTTAATGAAGACTTGGTATCTCAATATGAAATTGGCACAGTGGGAGTTCCGAGGTAATGTGCCCTGACAGAGCCCTTAATGTCTGCCTCTTAGGGAGTGAATGACAAAGACAGGATAGGCCAGCTAAGTGCTTTCACAGTCAGGCTGCCTGGGTCTTTGTAAAGTCTGTCTGTGTCTTCAGTGTGTGCACTCTCTGTGTCTCAGTGTCTTAGGAATCTCCTCTTTTCTGTCAGCCAGGCCTCCTTGATTGTGATCTCTTAATACCACATAGTAGATTGGGTTGGATGAGCCCCATCACCTTTTTTTTTTTTTGGCCTCACCACGCCACATGTGGGATCTTAGTTCCCCTACCAGGGACCCAACCGGTGCCCTGTGCAGTGGAAGCGAGGAGTGTTAACCACTGGACCGCCAGGGAAGTCCACTTTTTTTTTTAAATTGAATGAAAGATTCTTTAAATTCTTCAGTGCGTTACAATTTTCAAAAGTTTCACACACGTGATTTCATATACTCCCATAATAACCCTTTTCCCCCTTATCCCTATATTCCCTCCCCCCAACTAGTAACCACTAGTTTGTTCTTTACATCTGCGAGTCTGCTTCTTTTTTGTTTTATTCACTAGTTTGTTGTATTTTTTAGATTCCACATATAAGTGAAATCATATAGTATGTGTCTTTCTCTGACTTATTTCACTTAGCATAATGCCCTCCAAGTCCATCCATGTTCCTGCAAATGGCAAAATTTCATTCTTTTTTATGGCTGAGTAATATTCTATAGTATATATATACCGTATCTTCTTTGTCCATTCATCTGTTGATGGACACGTAGGTTGCTTTCATACCTTGGCAGTTGTAATTAATGCTGCCATGACCCTTGGGAGCTCCATCACCTTTGGATGAAAGACTTCAGCTTTCAAACACATTGCTTTGTATAATTCCATGCAACGCTCTTTCATTTTTCAAGAGAACATTAGGTCACTGTGGACATCACAAGAAGTGCTCTTATAGGATGCCCCTAAATAGTGTCAACCTAAGTCCAGGTTTTCTGGGGACAGTCTGGTTTATACCTTTTGCCCTGTCTGACTACTGAATAATAGCACCTCTTTTTAACACATCCCGATTTGGATGATAAATTACATGGTCACTCTACTCACAGAACATAGACACCATGTTTTAAGATAAACTGAAGTGGAGACAAGGTAAATGACTTGCCCAGGCCCTCTGGCCACTTGAGTGTCAGATCAGGTCTAGGATATGAACAGTTTATCCTGGTCATCTCTGTCAACTGCCCATACTGCTGCCCTTTGAGGGAATGACAATGCTTGGCTGGTTTCTCATTTTAACTTTCACACCAAGAAACCCTCGCAGGAAGGTCTTTGGCATTTGTCTCTAATTTTAGTGGGCAAAATACAGCACTCATTTTAAAATTGTGAAATATAGCATGCATAGAAAGGAGTCTATATAAAACGTAAGCATGGTTTAAATGATGATAGTAAAATAGGCATGGAGACCTAGAGCAGACAGGGAGCTGGGACTGGGGTGGGGAGGTGATTGCCTGGGGCAGGACAAGGGATGACAGAAACAGTCTCTGTCTTGAGTTAGCGGTGAATGCGCAGGTAAGTATGCATTTGTCAGAACGCATCAAACTCTACGTATAAAATGGTTGCATTTTGTTGTATATAAATTATACCTTACTAAAGTAGACTAAAAATGCCCCTATGTACCCATTATTCAACTTGAGAAGTGGAACATTTCCCATACCAATGCATTATCCCTGATTAACAAGCCATTTAAAAGCACAGAATAATTGGGGCCTTATGGCTGATTAGGTGCCTACTACAAGACTGATATTTCTATATTAGTGGACAGATTCTTTGATCTTCATTTTCTTTATTTCAGAACAGCTTGTTAACTGTCTACATAGTCATACTAATCAAATATTCTAACTCTCTTTATGAGCGGCACTTTAGTTTATGGATAGAAAAAACTGAAACTGAGCCAGGCTTCCTGGCATCACTGGGATGGTGCTGGCTAATGAAATCCAGGGCCTAAGAGCATTTGCTGTGCACCTGCTGGGCGCCAGACACCTTGCAGGCCTGATCTCATTCTTCCTTTCAGCCTACACGAGAGGTGTGTACCGTAGATTTCATGGAGTGCAGATGCTGAGGCTCACAGATGCTCAGCAGCTTGCCCAGGATCCCCACGTGGAAAGTGGAGGAGCCGCGGGTGTAACCCCCAGCAGCCTGACTCTAAAGCGTTAGCCTTTCCCACCAAGAGCAGTCATTAGAAAGAACTGCCTTCTGCTGGGGAAAGCAGGGCCTTTTGGCTAGCTCCTTGCTTGTCCCCTGGAGCCTGGGATGGTGTGATGTACCACCTGCAGCCTTCTTGCGTGACAGCCCTGACCAGGCACACTCCCTGCCCCGCCTCCTCCGGGCTCCCTCCTGCCTGCCCAGGCCAGCTGCCTGATCTGATAGGCCTCTGGGATCAGCGCCACCCTGCTTACCCACTGGGTTTCCCCACACCCTCCTCACCAGCCTTCGTGGCTCCAGCTGCCTTTGTCTTTAGCCTCCATATGTTCCAGGTTAAGTGCCTCTACTTTGCCTTTGATCATGCCTTCCCTTTCCTCTCTGCATGTGCCAAAGAAAATAAAACAGAAAACAAAACAATCAGAAACGAAAACTCCAGATCTTTAGTCCCTGTCAGTCACCCCAGAATCTCAACACCTGCCTCTTCTGTGATGTCCCAAACCCTGGCCTCTCTCTCCCGCTTCACTCCCATCTTTTCTGAACTTTAGGCTTTTGGTCTGTAACTGGCAGTTTAATTGATTGAGTTGATCCTTAATTGTTATTTAACTTCATTTCTTTCCTCTCCAATTGATAATAACAACAAGAAGAATGATAATAGCTTTATTTCTTGAAACAGGTATTGTGTTATGTATTTCTCTCAGTTAATTCTGCCAAATAATCTTAGGATGTCAGTACCTGTTTTTTCCCTGTTGGACAGATTAGAAAATCAAGGCTCAGAGAAAACAGCCTAAGGTCCTATAGCTGCTAAACTAGGATTCAAACCTCAGTTGAAACTGGGATTCAAATCCAGTTTGACTTGAGTGATCCCGTCTTACTCTTTACTGACCCCTTGAAGATCTCTTGAAAAGCATGGAAAAGAAAGGAAACTGACACTTATTGTGCCTTTACTACAGCGTGTGGTAGAGGTGTCTTACTGTATTATCTCACAGGATCCTTATTCTAATGCTAAGAATTAGATATCGTGGTCTCCCCAAATATTGAGGCTCAGTGTAAATAATTTCCTCAAGGTTAAAGAACTGATAAGTGAGACATCAAAATCAAAGCAGGTCTTTCCGCCCCTAGAGATGCCCGCTCTGTGCATGAGGAACTCCTACTATATATTCCTTTTTAAATTCTAGGTGAGGCCTAGCACAGTGCTGGGTGTTAGTGAAACTTTTCAATTAGTTACAGGTTGATTGAAAAAAATCAAAGGTTCTTTTTATCCTGTTAGAAGCATTAGAAATAGTTGAGTGGGGAAGCGTAGAGCCCACAAAGAGCGTTAGCTTTAGGGAAGGGACAGGATAAAAACAAAGATGAGGTGGAATAGGTTCTCGAATGCATGGAGGAACCAGAGAATTTTTTTTATCTTGAGAGAATGACTTTATCCCTTCCTGAATTTTGCTCTGGTGGAGCAAGAATGTCTAAAATTAAAAGACAGGAGAGGATGACTTAAGTATTCTGGTTCCAATTTGGAGATGCTGTGCTGTTAGCTTTCTCCAGTCGGCCGACTTCCCTACTTCCAGCTGCCCTTCTCAGGTACAGAAATAAAAGCTAATGGCCTGTTACCCTGGGCCCTTTCATTTTGTGGATTTGGAGACCATTGAAATCCACCCTAGAGCTCACCCTTCAAAGTAATTAACAACTAAAAAAAAAAACAAAAACTAAACCAAATAGGAACTCCTCTACGTTCTAAAAATATGTTAGAATTTTGTTGTTCAAAACACACACACTCTGACTACTCAGTACATCTTGTACATCTTATCATTCTTGTACAAGGAACCTAGTGTGCAGAGAGGACAGGTCTGCATGAGGTGTAGTTCTTGGGTCTTGGAGTGTGTCCTCCACTTTGGTTTTTGTCAGCAGAGTGTTTCTGCCGAGTGTACTGCGTGCCAAGGGAGCAGTTGTCGGTGGTATTCGCAGAGATGTGTGTTAGCACGGAGCCAGAGGGGACTGCAGTGTAGACTCTTGAGTGACGGGCACCAGCTCTGCCTTCCACACGTGGCCCTCTGTGCTCTCAGTAACTAGAGAAATGCTGGCTGTGTGCCCTGGGTTTTCTCAAAGTGTGCTAGGGATGGCATCTCCCAGCGCTGGCTGTGAGCTTCTTAGAATTGTGTCAGTACGTGATGGGTGAGCTCTCCCAGAAAGAAACACCAAGGGCTCACATCACCGTGTCTTTGTCACCGGCTTCCATCTCTTGCTTGCTGAGGTTTAAAATGATTATGGCTGTTTAGGTAATAGGCTTGGAGTCCAACAGATGAAGGTCAAATCCCTGCACCGTCAGTTACTAGTTGGGTGACTTGGAGCACTTCTGAGCTCTGATTTTACATCTGTAAAATGAAAGTAATAAAACTTATCTCCTGGGGTTGCTGTGATGATTAAAATAACAAATTCTAAATACATGGCACTTGGCACGTGTGTGCGTGTGTATGTGTGAGACATTAGTAGTAGCTGTTCTTTGAACTACGGTGGCCCCAAAGGGAGAGCTATTTTTAAATGACTGATGTGCTCACTGCTTCCAGTCCCCATCCAAGCTGGGGACCTGCATCTGTCTCTGTCACTAGTCTGGGAACATATCTCTTGGCTGATACAACTGTCTCCCTGTTCCCTTCTGCCAGCCCTCTGCATCCTCTTTGTACTCCCCCAACCCAGGCAGTGCCTGAGGACTCCCGACTGTACACAGGGTGTCAGTGATACTCAGCCAGTCTGGAGCTTGCTGCTTGTTAATGGGAGGACTTTGACTGTCTCCCCCTGGCTGCCTGGTCAGCTGCAGCTCCAATGAGGCTGTGGTCCCCTGACCAGTTACATTGACCATCTTATTTGAGCCATCTGGGAACTCAATGCAATACTCCTTGAAGCTCCATGACTTTCTTTCTTTTTCTATTTTTATTTATTTATTTGGTTGCCTCGGGTCTTAGTTGCAGCAGGTGGGCTCCTTCGTTGTGGCTCGAGGGTCCTTAGTTGTGGCTCACTTGCTCCTTAGTTGTGGCACACGGGCTCCCTAGTTGCGGCATGTGAACTCTTAGTTGCGACATAGATGTGGGATCTAGTTCTCGGACCAGGGATCGAGCCTGGGCCCGCTGCATTGGAGTCTTAACCACTGCTCGGAGTCTTAACCACTGCGCCACTAAGAAAGTCCCCTCAGCCCTGTGACTTTAATTTGGGGCCCAACTGTGATATGGCATGGCGTCTTAGCTCTTGATAAAGATGAAATGGGAGGGAAAG
>NW_006793498.1:3239639-3241407 GCF_000442215.2 Lipotes vexillifer | reverse complement strand
ATAAAGAGGAAAGGGGGGGGAAAGAGAAAGAGAGCGAGTGAGAGAGAGGGAGAGAGAGAGAGAGAGAGAGAGTGGTGCCAGCCGGAGAGCAGGGTGATGTAAAGGCCCATTTTGCTTAGTGGTATGAACGCTTAGGGTGATGATGCTTGATGGACAGGGATATAGTTCGGAAAAAATATTTGTGAGCATTATTTTCATGACACTGACTAGAGAAAAAGAGCTCAATAATATCTTAACCAACCTCTGGGGGCAATGTAGGACGCAGCGTGAGAAGGCAGTGTACTGGGACACGGGCGAACTGAGGTAGTGAAACTCATAAGGACTTTAAAAGGCTTTTTTTCTTTTTTTTGCGGTACGCGGTACGCGGGCCTCTCACTGTTGTGGCCCCTCCCGTTGCGGAGCACAGGCTCCGGACGCGCAGCCCCAGTGGCCATGGCTCACGGGCCCAGCCACTCCGCGGCATGTGGGATCTTCCTGGACCGGAGCACGAACCTGTGTCCCCTGCATCGGCAGGCAGACTCTCAACCACTGCACCACCAGGGAAGCCCTAAAAGGCTTTTTAAGTTCTGCATTCACACACTTCACACTTTATAAAGTAAGAAATGCTGTGTTTTGTTCTTCAGTATCCAGTATATGTAGACTGTTGATGAGCTTGTCCCTTCCCTCTTCTTATCTCCCTTTGTGATAAGAACAGCAACGCGCACCTGGCCAGATCCTCACTGCCAAGGTTGAGCTTCCTGCTCTTCCACCTGCTGGCCTAGTGACCTCAGGCAAGTTACATAATCCGTCGGTGCCCCAGTTTCCTCACCTGTAAATAGAAATGATAATAGCACCTATTTCAGAGGGAGTCGTGTATAGCAGTGCCTGGCATGTGAGTAACAGTCATTGTTAGCTATTATTTGTTTCTTATTTATTTGTTCCCTTCTTTCTGGTCATTCTCTCCCTCCATGTCATCAGGTGTGAAGAGTGACCCTGTTTTTCTTTTTGTCTTGTAACTAGTATCCTTAGTTCCCAGGATCCCTAGTCTGGCCCATGGTGGGAACTTAGTAAGTGTTCAAGCTCAAGAAATGAATGAGTGAATGGATGAATGAACACAAGGCTCCAGGCTGGATGCTTCATCTACACTGGTGAACCAAATGCAGTGCCTGCCTTCATGGAGCTGGGGGTTAGTCTAGGGGAGGGGAAACTGGAGATGTATAATGACAGATGGCGACAGGGGACATGCAGGCTGAGAACCAGGTGGGACTGTTTTGGATTGCGTGGTCAGGGAGGAAGGAGCATCTTCAGACTATGTTGCATGTTGACTGATAAACAGGACATCTTTTTCCCTTCATCCGTTCGAAGACTTAAAATATTAAAATAATTATTTGTGGGTTCCTCCCCCTGCTTTTTAAAGCATTTCCACTCAATTATTCCCTCCCTTCAAACATATAAACTATTATCTGCATGTTCTAAAGTTTTTAAAAGGAAGGCAAACAAACTTTAATGATTTAAAAGATTTTAAAAGGTCAACCCATGGAACTTAAAACTGATTATGAAACACTCACTTGTTTGCTTTTGGTTGCTTGGAATTTTTTTTTTTTTTTTTTCTATTTTGGTATATGGGATATTTATTGGTTTTCCTTCATCTTTCCCTTGTCTGTTCGGATAAATTCAGCCAGTAAAATTCTTTCTGGATGCAGTAGTGATAAAGATTCTGTCTTAGTCTTAGGATGAGGTTTACATTAAATATTTACACGTACATTCTTTTTTTTTTTTTTTTTTTTTT
>NW_006793498.1:3212463-3239603 GCF_000442215.2 Lipotes vexillifer | reverse complement strand
TTGCGGTACGCGGGCCTCTCACTGTTGTGGCCTCTCCCGTTGCGGAGCAACAGGCTCCGGACGTGCAGGCTCAGCGGCCATGGCTCACGGGCGCAGCCACTCCGCGGCATGTGGGATCTTCCCGGACCGGGGCACGAACCCGCGTCCCCTGCATCGGCAGGCGGACTCTCAACCACTGCGCCACCAGGGAAGCTCTACACATACAATCTTGAATGTTAGCATTACAGGTTCTTTTGACCAATGGATAGTGAGATAACTGAAAAAATCAACCCCAAATGTCTCATGGACAAGAATCACCTTCTTTTATTAGATAGGAGTCCTCGTTAAGGTGGACTGTTCCTTCATTCCTCTCCTACCTTGGGAATGACCCTGACCATGGGCAGCAGAGACTTGCTAGGAGGGCTGGCTCTTTGTTGCTGCTTCTCCATCATCACCGGCACAAATGATTATATTCCCTGCTGCAGTCAGTAATTTTATATAGATGGGGAGGTTAGCTTCAGCTCTGCACCCCAAACTTTGGTGAAGATTGCCTATTGCACAGCTTAGCTTCACACAGCCAGGAGATGTGTGTGCAGTTATCTTCAGAAAGAACCGTGCTGGGGAGGGCTTTTCATTCATCTGCTCTGCACACAAAAGGTTTTCTCTCCAAGCTGAAGGAGACATTGCTCTGTAGCATAGATCTGCAAAACAGAAAGCTGTGCCTGTGTGTGTCTGGGAGAGGGATACAGAGTGGTCTCTGTCCCGCTTGTAAAAATCATCAGGCAGGGATTTCCAAAGCTTTGCATAGGGCTGGTGATTTTTAGCTTCTTGTGTTGACTAAACATTAGCAAAGTTTCTTGAACCCTGTCCAGTGCCTTGAAAACAGTTGAAGAGCAGTGTGTGCTCAGGGACCCGTTTAAACTGAATTGAAAGATTGATTCCATTTAAATTGAAAGATACAGAAACCATTGCCCAATCTGTATTTAAGTAAATTTATATTTAGGTATTTATATTTTCTTTCACTCTATTTAAATTTTTTTTGTAATGCCGGCAGGAGCCTCATTTTGGCTGAAATGAGAGAGCGAAGTCGGCTACTGAGCCCTTGAGCTCACGTGTCTGGTGGAATAGTTCGAAGGTGTGCTGGGGAGTTCAGAGGGCATGAACATTATCAGTAGAAGTTGAAGGAGGAAAGCCCTGGCAGGGGTGACACAGAACAGTACATTATCTGAAAGTAACGGATATTTGACTTGGGAATGCATTTTTATTTTTGACAGTGGATTTACCTCCCATGTTCTGCCTGGATGAACACTGGAATTAGTTGGTACTCCTGAAGCACACGCTGATAACGGCCAAAGAAAGTGGCAGCCCCGAGGCATGCCAGTGACCAGGGGAAAGCCATCTGGATTAGGCATTTGCCATGGACCTTGTGTTCATGTAACTTCTCCCTAAGTCGGAGAAACAAGAAACTGAAAGGCACTTTCAGCGAGGTTCTCACGCATGGCAGCGTGTTTTAGTAATAGTGCTTCCCTTATGGCGGCCCTAAATGAGAACACTTTTTTTTTTTTTCTTCTGTAGGGTTCAGGTTGTCAGTGTAAAACTTGTTAGAATTCCCAAGTTAAATACCTCAAATGCCCTTCTGATGACCTGAAGTTGTCGCTTGGTGCTAAACTCAACAGAAAGAATTGCGTCCTTTGTGCTGATTCTCTGTATTTCAAGACCCAAGAGGGCTTTCACTACATGGTCGCAAGGCTGCTGTCGATTAGAGCTCTTGAGTTTTAAAAGGTTATCAACCTTCGAAAAGTTGGGGAACAGGCTGCTTGCCTTTAGATGTTCTCTTCTTCCGCCAACCAGAATTAGAGGCTCCCTCGCTGGTCCCATTGAATTCTGTACTTACCCTTTTTCATATATATACACCTCCCAGTGTCCCCCTTCTTTCTTTCTTTGTCCCAACGTCCCAGCACAGTCCCAGGCCCACATTGGCATTTGTGTTAGTTTTCTATTGCTTCAGAATAAGTTGCCACAAAAAACACAATGGCTAAAACAACATATATTTATTATCTCACAGTTTCCCTGGGTCAGTAGTTAGGTTTTGCTGGGTCCTCTGCTCAGGGTCTAACAAGACTGTAATCAAGGTATTGACTGGGGCTGCTCTCATCCGAGGCTTGGACTCTGCTTCCAAGTTCATGAGGTTATTGGCAGAATTCAGTTCCTTGTGGTTGTAGAACTCATAGAACTCATGGTGACTTTTAATTTTTTTAAAAAAAAGGATCCAAGTCCCTCTTTTAGAGGCATCACCTGATTAGGTCAGGCCACTCCGGATCACCTCCCGGTTGATGAACTCAAAAGTCGACTGTTGGGATCCTTAATTATTTGCAAAATCCCTTTGCTCAATAAGTTAACATAATCCTGGGAGTGATACCCATCATATTCGTGGGTCCCACCCACATTCAAGGGGAGAAGCTTATACAGGGTATATATATCCTGGGGGGATGCAGCTATCTTGGGGACCATCTTAAAGTTCTACCTACCAGAATGCTCAATGGTGTTAAAAGAATAAACAGATGAGTTCTGGTGGGTGGCAAACAAAGCAAGCAGCTTATGGTGGAACGAGTGAGAAGGTACTGAATTCCTCATTGCAAAATGCAGTTGCAAGCAGTTGCCTCATCACTAGTGTGAGCTATTTCCTGGAACTATAAAGGCATAAGCAGAAGAGAGGAAACAGCAAGAAAGGAAGGAAGGAAGATGAGAAGAAGGAAATCATGTCTTGGGCTGATTTCAGGGGGCAGTTCCAGGAGCTCTACCCACCTGCCGGGTTGCTGACTTTTATAGTTGGTCAGAGACCAAGGGCTGTGAGTCTTTCCTCACGTCTGCTCCCAGGCACAGCCACTGTGGACACAGAAGGGTGGAGGCACCCAGTAAAGGGAACCCCCTTCAAGTTTGCTTTAAGTTTCCAGAGATCAGGTCTTTCTGCCTTCGGCTGAAATGAAAACCTGGTGCGAGTGTTTCTTCGATCCCTTCTAACTACACGCGCATGCCGTATCCCCTTGGCATCCTCTGGCAGCGAGATGCGTTAGGTGTGGAAAGGAAGCCTTAATTTCAAACCTCCTGGCTGCAGTTGGCTATAAAACATCAAATTGAACCGTGGCCGTCTGTGTTTAATTTGGAGGGGCAGAAAGGATGTGTGCTTTATGATGCCCACATGGTAGAAGGGTCTCCATGACGTAATACCACTCTGCCCAGCCTTAGAAGCTTCCCGCGCAGACAATGGCCCTGCTCCCCTGACGGTTCCCAGGCGTGGGTGCCACTGTGTGTAAACACGGCTGCTTTCAGCGCCTGCAGAAGCTAAAGGATGACACATTAATAGTAGCTGGAGGATGTCAGTAGAATGCGGCGGAAAATATGCAGGCTGGAGCCTGGTAACGTACAAACAGTAAAAGAGTCTTTGTCTCATCTGATTTAACAGTCGGATACGTTCTCAGCGCTTTTCTGGATGGTAAGAACCAGCATTCCAGCCGGAAGGACTATGTTATTCTTCTTTACGATAGCCTACCCCTGTTTTCCAATTCTCTTTTTCCCTCCAAAATTAATATGCCGGTCCTTTGGACTTCCTTGAGAACTGAAATAGCTTGGTGGCTGGTCCCTGCAAGCCGGTGCAGCATTGGCAGTTGCTAGGTTGGCTTTGGGAGCATCTGGATTGTGCAGTCAGACGCTAACGGCCTGGGAGCTGGAAGCATAGGGCTTGGCCCTCCTGCCAGAAAGGACAGGGAAGCACACTCTGGGGCATCTCCCTGGGGAGGAGGGGTTGTCACTCTCTTACTTTTATTAATGTTTTTAACTGAGGGAGCCACACTGCAGCCTCCCAACTCTGCAGAGAAAAAAAAACCCTAATGCCAGTGAAAGTGCCCTCATTCATGAGAATGTTGAGACATTTTCCCTGGTGTGAAGGTGGGGGACTTGCCCCGTGCAAGTCTGCATTTTCAAGAATTTGTATGTAGACCTTGGAGTAAAAACAAAATATGCCAAAGGACTGTTCTTTTGAAACCCTGGTCTGCCTGACTCAGCCGAGCAGGAGTGTTGTCATATGCTCGCCTGCAGCGTCTAATTATGGGCAGAGTTTGCAGCCTGGATGGCCACCTGATGTGAACCTGCAGAACACAACTTAACTCTAGCTCCGACTGCCAGCCCTCATTAGGTTCACTTCTTTAACTCATCAGAGAAATATTTATCACTACGAAAAGTGGCCTGACTATGCATGTAGCTTCCTAGAACTCCATAGAACAAGAGGTCAGTCTCAGATGGATCAACAGGTCCTGTGTCTTTTTGCCGATGGTTATTTTTTCTTTCTTGGTAACAGTTTTTCCGCATATGACAACTTTTAGCTGGTGGGAAAGAGATTATTTTTCCTTATGTTAATCCCTTTTCCAGCCAAGTTGAATAGCGGGTAGGGTCGGCTCCTTTTCTTGGCTTTATCACTGTGGATCTGATGATGTGATCAATAAAGCGGTAATAACACCTCCATAATCGAACAAAGTAAATAATCTGTATTTTCTTCCCTAAATTGCCTTTTCACCACCTTTATACATTTCAGAGTTAATCTTCTGTGGACCCATCTGAAGGCGGGCGCCTGCTTCTTTGTCCCTTCCGTACCTAAGCAATGTGAACATCAAAATAACCATCAGTTAAAAAAACCTGGTTTCAGAAACACCTGTCCAGTTGTTCATCACCTGGCAACTTAAAATGCAAAAGCATGAGGTGCTTGATCTTAAGATGCTCAGTGTTGTAACACTGTTAATCTTGCGGAGCTTCAGGGTAATTTGGGAAGACTCAGAGTCTGTACCTGGGCAAGGCAGGTCTAGGAAGTGGCTTCACCAAAGAGTGGAACCTCTCAGGCAAGTGGGATGGGCCAGGGAAGCTCCTGGAGCATTTGTTTTGAGTTTCTAGCTCAAGACCCTTTTATAGCATTTGTTCCTCTCCCAGGCCCCCCGTCCAACTGCCTCCAATGGAAAAAAAAATTAAAGTCCCATGTAACTGACATTCTTGTTTGATTGTGAACTAACTCTGGAAAAGCTTTATAGAAGTATTTTCAGTGAGGAAGGAGTTTTAAAACTAATTCTGTCATTTGTCATCAAATTATAAGCTGACTATGGACTGTATCTAAAGTTCTAAAATAATTAAAAATGCTTCAGTTATTTTACTCTTTCTTACGGGGCCCTTCTCTTCTCACTTCTTTCCCGGAATCCTGTGTTTTTAGAACGAGGATATGAAATTATCCAAAGTGTAATTTGCAATTTGCATCCTACCTGGCAGTTGAAACAACAATAGCAAAACTGCTAAGAAAAAAGGAACCCAGGTCTTCTTATAATGCCAGCGTTTAGGGCTAGTGTACCCTGCTTTCTGTTTCAGGGGCACTAACATTGGAATTGGGGGCTTTCTGATCTGGCACAAATCTTTCGGATTGGTAAATCACCGGTTACTTCGCATTTTGAAGACGGGCTTGTTAGATGAACTTGTTTGTGGGACCAGAAGGAAAGCCCCTTCCCTTTTTGCTATTATTGATTCTATAATGTGGGTTAATTAGTGCTGACATAGTGACAAAACCTATTGTCGTCTGTCAGACCTTCCGGATATGCAGCAGACTGAGATGGAAAAGCTTAAATACATTGCAATGACATCAGAAGTGACAGAGCTTTGGGGACAAAGTTCTTTTTACCAAAAAGGAGCAGAGCACAAAGGGAATTGGTTAAAAATTCTGTAGTTTCCAGGGCTGGGTTGGCTCTAGTGAAGCTCTAGGAAAGGGAATGTATGTACAAGGGCTGACTCTAGGCCTCTACTATTATTAGTGGTAGTAGCAGCAGCAGCAGTATTATCATGACACTTTGGAATTGAAGTGTGTAGCTGGAACTCAACCCGGTGTTCATAGATGCATCACCGGTGAGCATCTAAGCATTGCCTTTGCTTAATGAAAGAAAGGAAAACACAGCCCCTGTGGCACTGTTGTACCAGAAAGTGGGTTCATGTGTCAACTCCCTGCTGACATTTGGAACCTTGCAGGTGGGGTTGTGTTTGCTCCTTCGGTCTCCTCATTCTTTCATTGCCTCGGTGAACCCCACTGCAGCTGGAGGCTTTTGCCTCCTGTTTCTGCCCTGCCCCGTCTCCCAAACCTCTGTGGGCTGAATGGAATCCAGTGTTGACTGTGCTTCTGAAGCATCTGAGGGAAAGGCTGGGAACGCCACGGACAGAAAAGAAGGCAAAGCAACAATAATCACAGCAGCAAAAGGGAGGTGGGAGCTGGAGTAAAGGAAATGCGGCACAGAGGATTTGGAGGTGGGGATCGAGAGAGCGGTAGGTAAGACTCGCCAGCATCCACTGAACATGTGCCACGTGCCAGGCGTGGTTCCCAGCGCAGGAGATGTATTATTTCATCTCAGTCTCACAAGAACCCTAAAAGGCTATCATTATCATCCTCGTATTATTATTATTATTTATTTATTTTTTGGCCATATCAAGGGGCTTGTGAGATCTTAGTTCCCCGAGGGATTGATCCCGGGCCCTGGGTAGTGAGAGTGCCCAGTCCTAACTACTGGACTGCCAGGGAATTCTCTCATCCTCGTATTAGATGTGAGGAATCTGCAGCGTGAAAAGGAAGTCATTTTTCAGTTGCAAAGTAGCCCTTTCAGGGATTAAACTCTTGTTTATACCCTTAAGCATTATAAGGACTGAACAAAGGGTGGGCCGAAAATCACAGCGAAAGGTGGTGATTTTTCAGATTATTCCACCCACTCCAGCCCTCCCCCCGCATTAGTATTCCATCCTTTCAAGCCCACGTACTCGTGTTCTTTTTGTTTTCCCCTTCTTTCCATTATTGGTTGCCCTTCCTTTATATAATCCAAAAGAATTTTAAAAATTATTTGAAGAAAGTGAAGCGTGTAGCTAAAAGCTGCTCATTCCATGGGACGCTGACAGTTTCAAAAATCGGAGTGTGGGGCTTCCCTGGTGGCGCAGTGGTTGAGAGTCCGCCTGCCGATGCAGGGGACGCGGCTTCGTGCCCCGGTCCGGGAAGATCCCACATGCCGCGGAGCGGCTGGGCCCGTGAGCCATGGCCGCTGAGCCTGCGCGTCCGGAGCCTGTGCTCCGCAGCGGGAGAGGCCACAACAGTGAGAGGCCCGCGTACCGCACAAAATAAAATAAAATAAAAAATAAAAATCGGAGTGTGTTTTAAGATACAAAGGACCCTTATTACCAGGTTTTTCCACCACTGGGAAAACAACTGTTGCTGTCATCTTTTTTGCCATTCCATCCTTCCAGTGGCTGTAACCAATACGAGACCCCCCGTGGTTGTTTTGCGTTCCTTTGCCTATCTTAACGGGGACGAGCCTTTTGCTGTTTGATGGAATTAAGCCGTAGTGCTACGAGGCACTTCCAGAGGTTTTTGGGCTCAGAATAAAGGCTCCAGCTCTTATAACACCTTATTTCACAAAGACTTGCGCTCTCAGAAAGAAAACAAATGGCAGTTCTATTCAACCAAGGGTGGAACCAGGAGCCCAACACATTTCTCAAAAATGTATTCCCAAGAACTGCACTTTAATCCAAGCCAGAGACCATACAGTGTCTGTATACTGCCATCTCAAGGACCGTTCTGCCACAGAGTCTCTAAGGACTGATCTTAATGTCGTAAAACTGAAAACCTTTTTATCTTTTAAAAGTTACCAATTCTCACATTAAATGCTTAATTTGATAGCTACGAAGACAAATCAGTTCTAGCTTCCCTTCAAGATCTTGGTGAAATTTGCTGTCACCTCCTGCCCATCTTCAATCAACCATGCTGGAAGCATGACTATTTTGTTCTTTTTTGGGTGCTATAGAAATATAGCCAGTGAGAATACTGGCCAAATTAAAAAGAATGAGTTTCACTGGACCAAGACAATTTTCCTTGGTAAATTAAGTCTGTGGCCTCTCTCATGCACTGGAGGTCTTGGTTGGGAGTATGGCGGAGTAGTTTTGTCTTCCTTCTAGTCTTTTGCTCTTGAACTTGGAAGCCACTGCATGAGCTTTTGGCTCTAAAAGATGCTTTCAGATTCCTAGCTGCATTTGCACATATCATTACTCACTCTGGGCAGGATATCTAGCTTTTAGGTTCTAGGCAATTGAGAGTAACTACATTCCCTAGGTTTCTTTTCTATTTAATAGAATAAATGTTAGTGATGTGATTTGATCTGACCAGATTACTGCAAACTTTTGACCTTAATTACTGATTTGTATTTTTGTTAATGTTTCAACTAAGGTGTTTTTTGTTTGTTTTTTTTTTTAGTCACCTAGATTTTAAACGCCATGAGCTTGGGAAACGTATTTTTTGCATAATGCGTTTTCCCGTCATGTGGAAGACTATTTTCTAGGTATTTTTTAGAGATGATGTGAGTAGAGGCTAAGGATGTGACCTCTGAAGACTCCTTATTTTACACAGATCCTGGCCTGGCCACTTGCTAGCAAGTTGTGTGGCCTTTGGCAAGTTCCTTAATATCTCTGGGCCCTGTTTTTCTGTTCTGCAAAATGACGATGACAAGGGATTCTGGGACATTTAAGTGAGATAATCCACCTAAGGTCCCTGACAGTCAACATGCCATAAATGGGAACTAATATTACTATTTCTATTCATATTATTTTATAGCTTTTTAATAGCAAACAGGAGAGTGACACATGTAGACCACTACAGTGATTTTCTGAATAGAGCAACTAAAATAGTGAAATAAATCAAAACCTTATTATTCAAAGAATGGTGGAAGAAACCAGATGTTTAGCCTAGAAAAGAAAAAAGAAATACAGAAACTATGGTAACTGTTTTCCAGTATCTCAGGGGAACACACGCCTTCTATTATAAATTTATTTTAACTATCAGAAAGTCCACATAAGGTTGGAAACACATTACATTTGTTAATAAAAATAAATCTCTCTATAACTTTATCCGAAGTATGCTTGATTCTGAAATTCTAGGCAACAGGACTTGTACTCAAAGACATAAGGATAATTAAGACACTTAAATTATAGTCTGCTCAATTCATCACTGGTGGAATTCTCATTTTAGTTACAGAGTGGCTTTCTTCCAGGGAACTTAAAGTTCTTTACACACATAGCCTCATCCCTTCCTATAGCATCCTGCTATGTGAATCCTGTTTTTTTACATTTGATTTAAGATCTTGCTACCCAGGGTGTGTTCCCTGGACCAGCGGCATTGGCATCCCTTGGGAGCTCCCAGAGAAATGCAGACTCTCAGGCCCCACCCCAGACCTCTTGAATCAGCCTGTATTTTTCACAAGATCCCCGATATTCAAGTGCGTATTAAAATTTGCAAAGCACCACTCAAGGCACCAGAGTTAACTGTGTTTCAGAGTCACATGGCAAGCAGACTAGTCTGGGTTTCGTAGCTTGTGTTGCCGATACAGCAGAGATGCCCATCCTTTCTTTCCCACAGTGCCGCAGAAACCCCACTGCCACCATGGGGCCTCTGAGGGTCCCTGTATCCTGTATTTCGCTTGCTAGGCTTTTTAGCTATGCCCCTGTGTGCTTTTGTCCTTTAAGATTTTGTCCCTTTGATTTCTTCTTAAGTCCTCTTGAACTTAAGCTTTTTATTTCTTAATTTTAACATGGCGTTTCAGTCTGGTGATAATGTTATAGTCAAAACCCACATGGTACCTATTTAATAATGTTTTATAAACCTCCACTTTATAAGCCTCCACTTTTCCACTTGTTATGAAAAAAAGCAGATCTTCCTGAGATGAGGCTATATGTAAAATAGGGATGGAATTCGTGCCTCATTTGGGAACTGATGGAGGAGTATATTTTGGTCTGTTATAAAAGTTCCTTCCTGGAACTGCTTGCATACAACTAAGCAATGAAAGCACAGAGAGTTCGCAATTTGCTTCACTCCTGAAAAGTAAAGAGAAATTTATGGGGTAATAGTGACATTGAGAAGGGGTAGTTCTTTAAGAGAACTGCATTTTTCATAGGTAACTGGCAACATTTCCAGCTTTTGAAACGAACAGATGTCTTTTTCTGTCATGATTAGGAAGGTTTTGGAAATGAGTAGGAACAACTTGGTAGAGTTCCTGACATGTATTTCAAAACATTTTGGATCTACTTGTTAAGTATGATGTTTTAAAAGGCGTTAGCACTTGTATTTCTGCTCCTCATAAGAATGCATTCAGCATTTCTTTTTTTATTTTTTTTTTCAGCATTTCTGTAACTTGCAGCAGTTTTGTAGGAATCAGTGTGATCCGACATTAGTGTTCCTGAATGTGCTCTACCTACATAGGTATTGTTCACTTAAGTAATTTTCATTCTTTAGGTTATCTCTCTCTCTCTCTTTGGTTGTAACTGGATTTACCGGGAATAGGAATGAACATTGTCGTTTTTTTTCTCCCCTAGGAATGATAAATGTAATTGCAGTACTAAGAAATCCTTTCCAGCTGAAGGAACAAACCACGAAGACTGTGGTTTAAGTCTATGTAAATGTATTTTTCTGCCTTTTAAATCTAAACCATACATTCAGACTTGGTTGTGCTGCACAGGTGTCCACTTTACAGTTCCCTTGACTTTGTGATCTGCAGTCCAGTCCTGGGGAAATAATTGCCCTTTCAAATGTATTTTGACTTTTCATTTCGAGTTTTTAAACCTCACAAACATCATGCATCTTCCTCACCAGGATAACATGTTTATTGCCAGTCTGGCATCTAGAAATAGCTTGACTTAGAGGAGATGCAAAGTCAATGGTCGTAAAAATAAAGAGAGGGCAAGAAAGAAAGACAGGGAGAAAGATCAGTGGATATGACCACGGAGGTGGCACATTTTGCTAAACTCAGCATTGTGATCGTTACCCAGGAAGGGCTGAGGAAGGGCCACACATGGGGCCCAAGGCCACCTGTCACATGTGTTTGGCGGCCAAGAACAGCTCCAGCAAAGGCTGAGGAGAACTTCGTTCATTTGCTTTTTCGTTTGGCCAACTCTTATTGAATCCCTCCCTGGGAGAAGGAATAATATTACAGCTGTAACAGTAAGTGTTGGGGGTCAGGATAAGTCTTGCCATATTTTGTTGTCATGAGCAGCTTTTCCTAACCTTTGATCTCCCCAAGCAGAAAGGGTTGTTGGATGTTTTATATAGATGTGGTTTGTCTCAGCTTCAGCAGAGGGACCGTGGCTCTCACTGGGTCTCAGTTTCCTTATCAGGAAAATGAGGAGTTGACCATTAAATGACCTCAGCAGTGGCTTCCAGCTCAGACCCTTGAGATGTCGTGTGGCTTTTTGAGGATCAAACAGCTCATGACAGATACTGGAAGAGGCTTATAAGTCTAGACTTCTCTTTACCCATCCAAGCTGCTTGAGTTGTAAATGTTCTAACAGCAGCACCCTCAGGATGCGGCTTTTGCTGAAGGTAAAGCTTCATATCTCCATTTGTCCTGATTCTAGAGAAGAGTGGAAGCATGGTCTTCAGCGCCATCTTGGTCCTACACTCTGTTTATGTGTCACACTTTCTTTAGTCAGTGGCAATTCCTTGAAAGGAAACTCTATCCTCAAATAGGCCCTGTGCCTTCACAAGGGCCTGGTAGGTTGCATTGCACATAGAATGTGCAGATTGTAATGCTGATTAAGTGAAAAATGTTGAGGTTTGACAACTGATTTTTGGCATTGATGAATTAAGGCAGATTAGACAGCATTTCAGGACACTTTTGATAACCTTGCAGTATGTGAAAGACATTTTTGAAGAAGAATCAGAAGAAAATGAGGGCGTTGGAACATATTATGGGTGCCCGAGAGGAAATGTTTGACTCAAGCTAAATTTTAGGTTGTCCCTGATTTGTGAACGGGCCTCTTAATAAACGCTTTCTTTGGCAGTTCCGATTAGTTAGGAGTTAGAGACAAATTTTAGAGGAGTGCATTGTTATTATTGTTGTTTTATAGCAGACTTTTGGAGGTAAATTTCACTAAATGCCACTGGTTTGTTGGTGAAAAGTTGAAACAACTCTACCTTAGTGTTAACATCTGTGATAATATAGACTGGGAACTATACTCTTAGCATAGGTCAGAGAGCTGTGAGAAACAGTAAACATACCCATATCACTTCCATTATTATGCACTGTATGAAATTAATGATTTCTTTCCTTCCCCATCTCAATTGCTGAAATCTTAGATTTCCATTTCATTTTTAGTACCACCGAGTAGTTAAGAAATGGTGGGGCTATGATTATTAGCACTGTGGGGATATTTAAATATAATTTGACATGAGGAAATTAAAGGAATGTGCAAACTTGAGGCTGTATTTCTCCCTTATGGGTAAATCCAGTCATATATCTCGGATAGAATTGTAAATGCAGAGTTATTTGCTTTTTCCTGACTGACTTACCTTGGAGTAATTAACATTTATAACATGCTGTGCAGGAAAGCATGAAAACCAGAACCATATACTTTCGTTACCATCTGAAGTCATGACATGTTTTTTATGTGCATAGTAAATCTGGATTAGATTACTGTAGGCAACTCCTACAAATCTCAGATACTGAGGTTGGTAGCAACTTTCAGAGATCAATAAGTTACTTATTAGTCTGATCAAATGTCTCTGCTAATTACAGGATAAATAATACATAACTTAACTGGTTCATGCTTCTAAGTTTCCTTAGAGATAGATTAACTTTCTTTTCACATGTTTAAGGTCTTAGCAGCATTTCCCTCAGCCCCGCCCCTCCCAGCTTTTTATTATAAAAATTTCAAACATAGAGAAATTGAAAGAATAGTACATTGAACATCCATGTGTGTATCTACTGCCTAGATTCCTTAGTTGTTAACATTGTCCAGCATTTGCTTTATTCGGGTGTGTGTGGGGTTGGGTGCATGTATATACATGTGTATATATATATATATTTTAATATAAATTTATTTATTTATTTTTGGCTGCGTTGGGTCTTCGTTGCTGCACCTGGGCTTTCTCTAGTTGCGTCGAGCGGAGGCCACTCTTTGTTGTGGTGCGCAGGCTTCTCGTTGCAGTGGCTTCTCTTGTTGCAGAGGCTTCTCTTGTTGCAGAGCACGGGCTGTAGGTGCATGGGCTTCAGTAGTTGTGGCACACGGGCTCAGTAGTTGTGGCTCGTGGGCTCTAGAGCGCAGGCTCAGTGGCTGTGGCGCACGGGCGTAGTTGCGCCGCGGTGTGTGGGATCTTCCTGGACCGGGGTTTGAACCCGTGTCCCCTGTATTAGCAGGCGGATTCTTAGCCACTGCGCCACCAGGGAAGCCCAATACATGTATATTTTTTGCTGAACAATTTGAGGCAGGCAGGGGTAGGCAGACATCACGATACTCACCCCCTGTGTTCTTAAATATCTATCTCCTAAAAATAAGGACATTCTCCTACATAACCACGGTAATATTTCAAAATACGAAAATTAGCCATAATTGTCTCATGATCCCTGATAGCCAGTCCATAGTCACATCCCCCGAGTTGTTTCCAGAATGTCTTCTATGATTGTTTATATTTTCCCTGAACTAAGATCCAGTCAGTGTTCATGCATTGCAATGATATGGCCCTAAGGGCTCGTTTATTCTAGAATCTAGAAAAGCTCTTTCACATTTGTTTTCTATGACACTGACTTTTTAAAAGGGACCAGGCTGTTTGCCTTGGAGAATGTTCTACCTTGAGGATGTGTCTGATGGATTGTTTCCCCTGGGGCCACTCAGTTTGCTCTCGTTCCTATACTTCCTACCAGTTGGAAGTTAGGCACAAAGCTTGGAGGTTATTGCTTCTTTCACTCCTTTTTGGGGGTGGGGGAGGAAGATTAAGAAAAAGCAGAGGTTGTCTTTTCAGGGCAAGTTTCCTTAACACCCAGGCCTCTGTGCTACTGAGTAAGGTGGAGAAGAATGATGGCCTCATTGGAAGGTAATACACGTGCGTTTCTAGTCTTCAGCTACTCCCAAGCGAAGTGATAAGTAAATGTGGTTATCGGTGGGTGCCCTAGCTTTCAGGAGTTGATGTGTGTCAATTTTCCACTGTCTGCGGCGTTTTATTTTCGGTTAGCGCTCTGCCAGCTGTAGCCGTGGAAACACGTGGCCTGTCTTTCTCTTGCCCAGGTTAGACAAAGTTCCTTCCCGCACGGGCATTCTGATTGGCTCTGTGGCCTTAAAATGTCACGTTAAGTCTGCTTCTTTTTGTGTGCCCTGCAACTTAGACTAAACTTCGCTATAAATGGCAAAGTTACTGAGTTGCTGTGGCTCCATGCCAAATGCCGGAAATTTTAGGATCTAAAAACACGGTTTTCATATGAAAATACTTACTTGACGGGCCGTTGATAAGCATGTATGTGTGCTATTCATTTTCATAATGAGTTAGTTCCTTCTTTTTTGTTTTTTTCGGTTGTAAGAATAAACCTTCATTAATGTCTAATTTGTCGGAATGGAAATGATTCCAGTAGGATTATTATGACTTCGTTGTGACTCCCTCCTGGAAAGGCATAATGAAATGGATACTTTAATCAAATTTGAAGAAAGAGAAATATTACTGTGAATGTACACTTGATAAGTAAGAAAGGTGGCTGTCAGCATTCACTTCTAAGTATTGTTTTCTCAGCTAGAGCTCCAGGCTAGCCTCCAGGTTCCTGAAGGCAGTTCAGCAGAGAGTCAGGAGTTTGGAGAGCTCTCAGTTTCCCAAACCTAATTAAATTCGAGTTCTTAGATCTGGAAGGGGCCGGAGAAAACCAGCAGGTCAAGACCCTTGCCTTTAGGCCAGTAAGATATTAATCCCTGTTCCCAGGTAAGAATTTGAATGCAAATGTGCTTTGAAAAAAATGGAGTGGCACAGCGAACTGGAGCCTGTGTTGTCTTCTTTTATTGCACTTTTCCTTCCCTAATCATAGTTTTATTTTCCATTCAATTCATTTGGTTAATATCAAGGAAAATAATATTTACAATTTGAGAAATTAGAGGGGTTCAGTCATCTGTTTGCAACTTAAGACTTTGTCGTGGAGTCCTTCTTGAACTTTGGAATGGAACTGGGTGAAAAACGCCCCTGGTTTTCAAGGCCTCCCCAGCGTCACGAAGTATTTGAATCAAAAATAGAATCTTGTTTTAAAACTGTCAGAATAGGCAAAATTCCCACCCAGCAGTGCTGTCTGTGGCTCAGTCCTTATTTTGAACGTAGCAGTGCAATGCCGAGGCCCCTCAAAGTTTTCTGTGACTGGTGTGAACCGCTGGATAGAGTTTTAACGTGTATCATCTCATCAAAGCCTCACATAAATAGAGAATGAGGGTCTCCTGGTTTTGGATTGCTAATTCTGTTTCAGAGTGAGCCACTGCTCAGAGGCAGCAGTTTTTGGAGATTGCATCCCCAGTTAATCACTTACGGACCTTGAAAATGTCATGCCTGCGATGTGTCCCAGTGATACATGGCACTGTGTCATTCCATCCTTTTTGCTTCCGTGTTTGCCTTTTCCAATTCAGAATAGGCAGGGCAAGGGAAGGAAGAACTTTATTACTTGCTTACAAGGTGCTGTGATGCCTTGTGGACGTGAGGATTCCCTGTGCCAGTCATTACAGGACTTTGGAGTCAACAGTGATCTGAATAATTTATTTAATCCTCGATGTTTCACTTTCGTATCTATAAAATGAGATTAAATTGCTTGAGTACGTCAAGCACTTAGCAAGTATGTTACAACTGGTACTTAGCATGACGGTCCACTTACATTTCTGCCAGTTTTATTATTCAAAACCACTCATTTGATCACAGTCCCTGGTCTTAGAGCTGAAGAACATTTGGTGATTCCCTACTGCGTTTGGGCCAAAATCCAAACTCCTTGGTGTGTCCTGTGAGGCCCCCTGTGATCTGGCCCTGTCCTACCTTTCTAGACTCACACTTCCCTTCCTGCTTGCATTGGACCTGCTGTCATGCCGAACACACTGCTGGATTTCTGGCTTCCGTAAGTTTGTGTCTTTCCTCTACCTAAAGCTCCCTCATCACCCGAGTTCTCGCGCCCTCAGCCGCCTGCCCTGCCCCCTCCAGTCTTTACCTGCTCAAATCCCCTTGTACCTTCTGAGACTTGCACCCCCCAAATAGTCTTTCTTGTTTCCTTCCAAATTGGCAATAATGTCATCCTCCTCTGAATTGCTAACTCTATATTTGTAGCTCTCTTAAAACCCTAAGAAAGTTTATTTACAATTCAAGTCATTAAAAATATTAAACAATGTTCAGGACTTCCATTTACATAATATGAAAGTTTATCAATGTATGTATTTATTTATTTTTATTATTATTATTATTATTTTTTTGGCTGTGCGGTACAGCATGTGGGATCTTAGTTCTCAGACCAGGGATCAAACCTGTGCTCCCTGCATTGGGAGCACAGTGTCTTAACCACTGGACCGCCTGGGAAGTCCCTATCAACGTATTTCCAAACATTTTCAGTGAGAATTGAAACAAATGTTTGTTTTTCCTTACGAGTTTATTTTATTTCACTTACTTTTTTTTTTTTTTTTTTGTCTTTCTAAGACCTGAATTTGATTAGGCAAATGTAGTTAATTGGAACATGCCATTCTTAAGACATTTCTGGGAATCCCAGGACTTGGTAGCTGATTAGGCCATGCTGCAAAATACAAAGGCAGAATGAAAAATCTACCCAGAGAGTGACTGAATCTTAGAGCCAGGAGAAACCACAGTGACTTTCGCGAATCATCACTGTGATCTGAATCAAGCATAATCTCAGATAAGTGAGGTGATGTTCTGAATAACTTTGTTCTGTGTGGCTCGTTTTTCTCGTGCTGCCTCATGAACCAGTGGTCACACCTGTGCATTTGCAGTGCGCCCTTAATCCCGCTGCCCTGCCAGGGACATGACCCAGGTGGGGACCATCCTGTAGCCGGTGAGGCCCTGAGGTGAGGCCGGTGCTCCCACTAGATCAAGTCTGGGGAGCATGGAATTGCCCTGTGGACCCGTATTTCACTCCCCCCATCCCTATCAGCTTCCTCTCCTGCCCTTCTGAAATTTAAACTCACCTTGCTCTGATTTTATACTTGTTTATTGTGGTGGTTTTGGTTCAGTTGGCTCACAATAATGAAAGAGAAAAACCACTGCATTTTTTGTTAGGTATTTTTATCATCTATCATTGCCCATCCAGGCATACCTCGTTTTATTGCTTTTGATTTATTGCATTTTGCAGATATTGATTTTTTTTTTTTTACACATGGAAGGTTTGTGGCAACCCTGCATCAAGCAAATCTATCGGTGCTGTTTTTCCAACATCATTTGCTCACTTCGTGTCTTTGTGTCACATTTTGTTAATTCCAAACTTTTTCATTATTATTATATTTGTTATGGTGATCAGTGATCAGTGATCTTTGATGTCACTATGGGAAATGGATTATGAGTCACTGAAGGCTCAGGTGACAGTTATCATTTTTTAGCAATAAATTATTTTTAAGGTAGGTACATTTCTTAGACATAAAGCTGTTGCACACTTAATAGACTACAGAATAGTATAAACATAACTTTTATATGCACTGGGAAAACAAAAAAATTGTGTGACTCACTTTATTGTGATATTTGCTTTTTTGCGGTGGTCTGGAATTGAACCCTCAATATCTCCTCAAGGTATGTCTGTATAAGGCTAATTTTAATTTGATATGGTAAAATGTAGAGATATCGTTATGAATTAAGTATTATAACTTCAAATGGTGCAGAATTTGGAATGCTAAAGTCATCGTCATCATCATCATCATCATCAATCATCAAGGGAATAACACACATAAAGCATTTACTACGTGACAGGAACAGTTTTAAGTGCTTTACATGTCTGGTTTACCCGTTTAATTCTCATAGTAATCCTATGAGGTTGTGGCTGTTAGTATCCTCACTGAAGCACAGAGAGTTTAAGTAACTTGGCCAACATCACACAGCCAGTAAGTGGCAGGGTTGTGATTTAAACCCAGGCAGTGTGACTCCAGGAGACAAGTCAAGACATTCATTGTCTTTACTTTCTTACCTATAGTCTTACTGTTTGGTGCTGGACTCCTCCTTCATTTCAGGGAAAAGAAGTGGAAAATCCATATTTAACAATTAAGCAAACTAAGCACAGACTGCAGTAAATTTCCAAGCTGATAGGGTATTGTTGAAAAAGTATATTTGAAAAAAAAGTATATTTGTTGTAAAGCAATTATACTCCAATAAAGATGTTAAAAAAAAAAAAGTATATTTGTGGATGTGGTTTTTAAGAATGTCACCATAGGACAGATGTGGGACCCTTGTTATCTGATGAGTGCTACTCACCCAGAGGAAAATTTAATGAGGGGATCCTTACAGAATAACAAGTGATTTTTTTAAAAATCCCCCTGGAAAAGTAAAGACCCTTTGGTTTAAAGCCACTATCATGCTCTCTCCTGGAGGTGTAGAGATGCTTAGGGCCATGGGACAGGTCCCAGCTACTCTGGCACTTTGGTGGAAGGAGAGCTGGCTTCCAGCTGAGTTTTACAGGAGAATTTAATATTTGAAGTTTCTCAAGTTGACTAAATTAGCACACATGACTTCATAAGTGACTGCTTCACTTAGCTTTGATGAATAATAAAACCACCAAATTATGTGGCTGCAAATTCTGAAGAGACACTCACCCCTACTTTCAAGTCTGTGCCTTCTAGAAATAAAACATCTCGGTCTGAAACATGTAAGACTGTAATAAGATCAAATAATGAGAGTGTCATTTCGGAAAACCTGATTGCCTCCAGGCTATCAGGAAGGTCTCATAACAGATTTTTATCTGACTCCCATTCACGCTGTTTTCAGTATTGCTGCATTAACTTCCTCTAATTTTTCAGGCTTTGGATTTTCTCCCTACCTTATTCTCAGTTTACAGTCTTTATTTAATTACCATCTTTATGACGATCGTTTTTAGGTTTGCTTTTCCTCCTAGGTCACTGTGGGTTTAATTTTATACCCTTCCTGGTCTTTCCTAGGTGGTTCTCTCATTCCCCGCAGACTCCATGAGAACGATATTCCCTCATGGCACACGGGAATGAACGTTAACAGTGGGTTACACGTTTTCTTCTCTGGGGAGCTAAGAGGATGACTAGGCCTGGTGCAGCTGTTGGGAGAAGCCATAGTTTTCCCGATTGTGCCACCTGTAAAACTGCCCCTAATCATGTAATACGCTCACTCCGTCGCGACAGACCTGCTCTGTGTCTCTGTCCCATTTCTGGATTCTCTTCCAGGTTGTGTGTCTGTCTCTACACGGCACACTCAGAATGTGTAGGAAGCAACCGTGATCCGCTTTTAGATTCGTGTCAGGATTTTCACTTAGCATGCATGATGGATGTAAAAGAACCTTTGTTGCTCTCTGAGGTTTATTACTGACATCTGTTCTGCCTGAACATCTCCAGCTGGCGCTGAAGCCACATCTGCACTTTAAACTTCCACCTACCTTTTTGCTTTAAATGTATTTTTAGATTTCGTTTGTTTTTAATGGTGAACTCAGGAGAGAAAGACGGGTTCCAGCTATGACTCAGGGTGGGTTCCTATGTCCTAATTCTACATTTCTGGAGTGTTTGCACCTGACGGGAATTGACTCAAGGAAACAGAAAGACCAGGAAGGGCCCTAGGCACATACTGGTTGGCCCAGACACGGAATTTTGCTGGTGACTGGCAAAATCGGCCATGTGAAAACTAAACCATGGCTCAACATTTTTTCTTTGCATATTTTATGTAGGAAAGGGGATGTTAAAGGTGGGAAAGTAACTAAGAACAACAAACATATCTTTAAACATAGCAAATCATAACTTTAATGCTCAAAAGCCTTTTTAGTTGTGATGTCAAAAAGGCTTTAAACAACTTCAGAAAAGACTCTAAAATCCAACCTAACTTCTCCATGGTGTTTGTCAAATCACTGGCTGTTAGAAACACGATGTCAGTTTCTCCTTCTGGACTTTATATATGAGACGTCATCTTCTCCTGCCCAGTGATTTATTAGATTCCACAGGAATAGAATAAAGGTGAATTTTGTGTGAAAACAAGGCTTTAAAAAAGTAACCGGTTTCGAGACTTTTAAAAAGCAGAAGTTTTGGAGACCAGTGCTTCCTATTTTAGTATGACTGGACGGAGGCGGAGCTGAGAACTGAACGGCGGTGCTGGGGGAGGGAGCTGAGACACAATGCAAGGTTTCCTTTCCAAAGAACATCTTGAGCGCTTATTGCTCTCATTCCAGGAGAGTGTTGGGTTGGTGAATTTTGAAGTTTCCCTGCAGCTCTGAAGACTTACTGTGATCCTAATAAACTCCCAGGACACCTGGCACCTGTCTTATGCCCCTCAACATTTTCTGCCTCAGAGAGGTAGCATGATTTGGTGCAGTCTGATACAGTGATGATAAATCAAAGTCTTTACTTCTCGGAGAGAGAAAAAATGATTTGCTATTTTGCAAGGACCCCGTATTAATTGCATTATGTCTGTCGTGTGTTTCCATTTTTGTGATGGGAGACACTTGGTGAGGCCATGGATGGTAAATAGGAAAAAACTGGGCATCTTTTAACCTTGAGTGTTCTCTCAAGCATATGTATGGAAATGAAATATTCCGAAGAACAGAGAGATCTTTGTTAGAGTGGGAAAGAATGCCAGCAAATTCTAACTTGAAGTTACATTCAGATGAGACTTTAAAGGCATGAATAGACAAAGGGGATGATTTTGAGGAAGTGGCTTCTGGAGATGATGGGAAATCCCGTCGTGGGTAGACGGGCGGCTGGTGATTGGATCCAGGTCCCTCAGACGTGGTGGTGGTAGATGCGGGTAGTCACACTGCTAGGTCCATAGTGATTGGCGCTCTGCCCAGCAGGCTTGGCCTGCTGAATTTGGGGGAGGGAGGGGAGCATTTCAGCCATCTCCGGCAGGCAGTCAGTCACTTGTGTGCAGTATATGCGGCTCAGAACACCTAAATTTTCAAATGGTTTTTAAAAGGGCCACCACTCATAGGTTGAATAGACTTCACATTTATTACTCGAAGGTTAAGTCTAGGAAAGTTCTCTAGTTGGCTAATAAGTGGATCCTCATTATTCAAGAATTCTATATTTTTGAATTCTCCTGCTTGCTGAGATTCATTTCTTGATTCATTCATTTCTCCACATTAGTACTCCGGGTGCTCTCGTGCTCATTTGCAGATGTGTAGATGTGCAAAACATTGGAGTCGCTGGAGGCAATGCTCTGCCTTCTTGTTTAAGCTCTCACTCTAAACAAGCATCCTTTTTGCTGTTGTACCACACCTTTTGCACTTCTGTGTTTTCCAGTGGTGCTGTCACTGTTTAAGTGCCCCCAAGCATAGTACTGAAGTGCTGTCTGTGTTTCCAAGTGCAAGAAGGCTGTGATGTGCCTTTTGGAGAAAATATGTAAGTTAGGCAAGCTTTGTTCAGGCGTGAGTTATAGTGCTGTTGGCTGTGAGTGCAATGGTAGGGAGTCAGCATCATATATCAACTAAGATGCTGTTAAACAGAAACACACGTAAAACAAGGTCAGTTGACTAGAATGTGGGGACCAGACGTACTCAGGGAACCTAACCCTGTTATTTCCTCCAGCAGCGATGGTTCAGTATTTGCTAATTCAGTGTTCGAGGTGACTTTCTAGAACAGAACGACCACACATAACGAGGATCAGCTATACCTAGGAGTTCCTTTCCTTCTCCCCCACCTGTTTCCTCTAGACTTTTTTTTTTTTTTTCCTGTACGCGGGCCTCTCACTGTTGTGGCCTCTCCCGTTGCGGAGCGCAGGCTCCGGACGCGCAGGCTCAGTGGCCATGGCTCACGGGCCCAGCTGCTCTGCGGCATGTGGGATCCTCCCTGACCGGGGCACGAGCCCGTGTCCCCCGCATCGGCAGGCAGACTCCCAACCACTGCGCCACCAGGGAAGCCCTTCCTCTAGACTTTTTACGAGAGTAGTTAGATCATAAACCATGTGACCTCACCAACAGCACCCAGAGTTCTGGGAACCTCTGGAAGGTTCTTGATACCATTTTATAGTAGGTCCATCACTACAAGTGTGGCTCCATATTAGTGTGCTGGTCCAGAACCACAGATATGGTAAAATGACAAAAGAATTCAAAATTCAGTGTTTCAAAGGCAGTTTCAAAGTAAGTCAGTGCATATACATAGTACACTCTTCCCTCCACAGGTTCCAGAAACACCGCTATTTCTTTATGTGTAAAATGGCCTCTTTTGAGCATCTCTGGGGCGATTTCCTCTGGCATTCTTGCAGCCAGGGTACTCCAGTCCAGTGTACAATCAGAGTAAAAATAGGCAACACAGGAACTTGCCTGTCTGGGGGAAAGAGAAGGTTGCAGACTTTTACAAGCTTTTGCATCTGAATAGATGATATGCTGCAGGCTCTAAAAAATCCAATTTCAGGATGATATTTTACAGGATAAAAAAATCCAATTTCAGAAAATTCAAGGGAAAAAGTCGTCTGCCTTTTTAGAGTCCCTATGACTTTTTTTTTTTTTTGCAGTTTCACACCCCATTCCCACCCCTGAAAGAAAAAAAAGAAAGGACACGAACAAAACAGCCCTGTTCTGTGTTTTGAGGAAATGCTTTTGTGAGGCTATTTGGTTAGACAATGAATTAAAGATTCAGAACTTCCTGGATGGGCTTTTTGGAAGGGAAATGTGTGTGGCTGCAAAACCGGGGGTTCAGCTTCCACAGGACACTTGAAAAGTTGTTCTTTACATCCAGAATCACGGGTAGCACTGTGGCGCACAAATCCCCAGAGCTAATGTGCATGTATATATGTATATATATATATATATATATATGTATATATTGGCTATATATATTAGCTATATATTTTTTTAATTGTGGTAAAATACATAAAAATTTACCAGCTTAACCATTTTTAAGTATACAGTTCAGCAGTGTTGTTTATTCATGTTGTCATGCAACCAATCTCCAGAATTTTTCTTTTCATATTGCAAAACTGAAACTCTGTACCCATGAAATACTAACTTTCCATTCTCCCTACCCCTCAGACCTTAGAAATCACCATCTACTTTCTGTCTCTATGAATTTAACTACTCTACATGTCTCACATAAATGGAATCATATATTATTTGTCCCTTTGTGACTGGCTTATTTCATGTAACACAAGGCCTTCAGGGTTCATCCAAGTTGTAGCATGTGTCAGAATTTCCTTCCTTTTTAAGACTGAATAATATTCCCTTAGCTATGTACATTACATTTTGTTTATCTGTTCATCTGTTGATGGACGCTTCGGTTGCTTCCACGTTTGGCTCTTGTGAATAAGGCTGCTATGAATATGAGTGTACAAATATCCGTTTGAGTCCCTGCTTTCAATTCTTTGGATGTACACCCAGAAATAGAATTGCTGGATCATATAATAATTCTATTTCTGGGTATATACTTGGATATATATCCAGAAATAGAATTGCTGGATCATATAATAATTCTATTTCTGGGTGTATATATACTTGGATATATACCCAGAAATAGAATTGCTGGATCATATAATAATTCTAAATAATTATAATAGAATAATTCTATGTTTTGAGGAACTGCCATACTGTTTTCCATAGTGGCTGCGCCATTTTACATTCCTACCAATAGTGCTCAAGGGTTCCAGTTTCTCCATATCCTTGTCAACACTTGTTATTTCTTTTTTCCGTAGGCATTTCCCTACCAATCAGTGATGTTGAGCATCTTTTCATGTGTTTGTTTGGCCACTTGTATATTTTCTTTGGAGAAATGTCTAAGTTCTTTGCCCATTTTTTAATCAGATGGTTTGTTGTTTTTATTGTTGAGTTGTAGTTTTTTTTTTTTAATATATTCTGGATATTAACCCCTTATCGGATATACAATTTTGAAATATCTTCTCTCATTCCCTGGGTTGCCTTTTCATTCTGTTGCTAGTATCCTTTGATGTAGAAGTTTTTGGTTTTGGTGAAGTACAATCTATCTGGTTTTTTCTTTTGTTTCCTGTGCTTTTGGCGTCATATTCACGAAATTATTGCCAAACCCAGTGTCATGAAGATTTTCTCCTATGTAGGTTACAAATAAACCTGATAGAACCAGTTTACTTTGTATTACCTCAGAACTGTGGCTGATGCCTAGTAGATGCTCAATGAACTTTTTTTAAAAAACATCTTTATTGGAGTATAATTGCTTTACAATGGTGTGTTCGTTTCTGCTTTATAACAAAGTGAATCAGCTATACGTATACGTATATCCCCATATCCCCTCCCTCTTGCGTCTCCCTCTCACCCTCCCTATCCCACCCCTCCAGGTGGTCACAAAGCACCGAGCTGATCTCCCTGTGCTATGCGGCTGCTTCCCACTAGCTATCTATTTTACATTTGGTAGTGTATATATGTCCATGCCACTCTCTCACTTCGTCCCAGCTTACCCTTCCCCCTCCCCGTGTCCTCAAGTCCATTCTCCACGTCTGCGTCTGAACTTTCGTTAAAACGATTGAATCAGTGACCATGATGTCAGTTGAGCTGTTATTTGTCATGGAGACACATATTGAGGTTAGAAAAGATTTAGGGTAAATTTTTATTAACTCCTTAGCTATTTCAAAAACATAAAAATATTCTCTTTAAATATTCAAAGGTAAACATTTAATAAATTTAAAAGAGAATTTGGGTAAATGTAACCTAACGTTAAATGTGTTAGTTATGTTAAATGTGTTAGTTATATTAAATATTAAATGTGTTCGTGCTTTAAAAAAAAGAAGATCCCATTCTGTTTTCCCACACTAGGCCATTGCCCACGTGACATTAATCTCTGTGGTGTTCCCAGGGGCCACCTTCATGCTTTTTTAGTATGCATTGTCTACTCGGCCAGGCTTTTATATGTAGAAACATAAACATTTTTATTCTAGTAATATCTTTATGGTTTGGGAACGTGGCTTCCTTTCTTTTAAAACTTGATGTGATTTTGTGTGTGTGTGTGTGCCTTCTAAACACTTGCATTTGAAATCTTTCAGGTGTTTTGCATAGTTTTGTCAGATAGTTGAATTCCATTGAGCCAAGAGTAATAAAGTAGAGGGTCCAGGCACTGAACTGTATGGTCAGCCCTTCCAAGGGAGTATTTATTTTTATTCATTTTTGTTTGCCTTTTCTTGGGTCCCTTTTGCTGCTATTACTCAGAATTGAGTTTTCCACTGAGCCGAAGACAGCAAGCTTTTAAAATCATTTTACATCCTGATCTGTTTCACACACAACTGAACCTAAAGTATTTGTTGCAGTGCATACAGGTCTTCCTAAGGATATGTGTTTCCATGTCTTTGCATAAAATGCCAATCACTGAATTGATTTATTTTGTCGTACAGTTTGACAAACACCAAGCACCGGCATCGTAGACCTTTGTTGTTCATATTCTACAACAACAGCCAGTCTTTCTGCTGGTGACTGATTGCCTGTTGCCATGGGATGCTGTCAGAGCTTTAAAGCAATTTGATTGTAGATGTCATGCCAGCTCTGGCTATACATTCAGTTTTACCTGTGTAGGAGCTGCTCCACAGGAGGTGGGACTCTCAGAGCAGATTGAATGTTCCATAGAAACAGCTTTATACTTGGGGGCGGCGGCAGTGTTCACAGAGGAAGACTCAGCAGGAAGGAAATCACATGTCAGCTCACTCTGGACCTCAAAAGCGTAGTTCGTGGCCATTTGGAATAGCATGCGTCACCTGCGATCACCTACGATCATTTACCTCATGGGTGCTTTGAGCAGAGGGACTGTGTCTGGTTTCTCTATTAATAATCCTTAGCATGATGCCTCGTGGAGAAGATACATCAGCCTCAGGTCTGGTAGAGTGTTTTCATTCTCCATCTTCTTTTCTCCAGTGCTTTTTCTTCCTCCCTACAGAAAACAGAATTATATATAGCAAGAGACAGTGTGGAATGACCTTGGGGGGGGGGTGACTTGCTTGGGAGTTGGAGACTGCTTGTATGTGAAAGTTTATGTTTGAGGCAGATTGGGGCAAAAGACTCTTTAAATTAAGGAAAAGTAAGATTATAAAAAATTTTAAATGCCATAGTGAATACAGAAGAATGATGATTAATTATCTCATTGGTCATAGGTAAAGAGAGGCTTTAAAAATGTTAAGTGACTTGGCCCCTAAGGTTCATTCAGTGGCCTCTTGCAATCTGAATTTTCTTATCCGATCCTTTTAAATCCAGATGGGACTTGGATCTATATGAAGTATCATAAAACCCTTAATGAATTAAGTCTTAGGTTAATAAGGCTAATTGGATTTCTATAGCCATGTTCAGGTGGCACACTACCCAGCACCTGTCAAGCCCAGCCCTATTGAGTTCGTTTTCACCCTGTGAAGACCCGGTAGGACCAACGTGCTTTTTGTAGCTGGGCCATGGAGTGGCAGGTCTCCCGGCAAGGTCACCAGTGCCTGGGACATTAGGCACATAAGCTTGGCTCGCGTCATGGTGTCAGCACTGCTCCTAACTCTTGGGTTCCAGCTATGAGTCCAAGTTTTCATCTACGGTACTTTCTTTTTTACTGGGAGGAAAGAGTCTGTTTGATAAACCTGAGAATTAATAGCTGGTGTGTCGTAGTTGGGTTTGTAGGCTGGATGTCTTGTGTCTACCAGTTTGCACCACTGTCATATAAATTAGAGATCGTGGATCCACCTATGGTTTAATGGTGACCGCCC
Organism: Lipotes vexillifer; assembly: GCF_000442215.2. Classification (NCBI taxonomy): domain Eukaryota; kingdom Metazoa; phylum Chordata; class Mammalia; order Artiodactyla; family Lipotidae; genus Lipotes; species Lipotes vexillifer. Next base: position 3,212,959 of record NW_006793498.1, on the reverse strand, counting down.
TGAATGTGGATTCAAAAGATCAGAATTTGTGTCTGGTTTCTTTCTCTTCTAGCTGTGTAGCCTTGAGGAAGTCACTTAATGTCTCCATACCTTAAAGGTGTCAGGAAGATGAAACGTGACTAGGTATAGCTGACCCTGCGGAATTTTGGGTTCATATTGAATAGAGCCTGTATTTTGGACGTGGGAGCTTCTTTGGAGATGATCTAGCTTCAGTGTGTAACTGAGAGTCAGAGAAATTGAAGTGTGTTTCCTCTGTTGACTGTGTCAGTGGTAGTGTCATGATTACCACCCAGAACACGTGTCATTTAATCTGGGACAGGGTGTCCACTCAAGGTTAAGAGCATGGGTTTTGGATTGGTCTCCTGAGGATCTGAATTACTCACCTGCAGTTTACTGTGTCTGTAGCCTTGGACAAGCTACTTAACTTCTTGAATAGTCTTCCTCTGTGAGATTAAATAGAAATAAGAATACTTTTTTTTTTTTTTTTTTTTTTTTT
>NW_006793498.1:3203218-3212402 GCF_000442215.2 Lipotes vexillifer | reverse complement strand
TATTCTGTGCCTTAGGAGACTGTCCAAAGCACGCCTTAGTCTCCCGACCACCCACACCTCTTCTTTTTTTTTTTTTTTTTTTTTTTTTTTTTACTCATAGGATTGTGATGAAGACTGAATGAGATAAATTTATGCAAAACTCTTAGCACTATGGCTGTACCCAGAAAGCATTCAGCATCATTATTATTTCTTAATCAAAGGGCATTGCTATTGATCCCCCAACATGCTTCTTTGGACGCCAGGCTGAAATTCTGCATGGTCAGAAGGTTGATTATTGACAGTCACTTGGTTATGGATAGTCATTGCTCAGTACTTTAAAAAAATAATAAGTAAATTTAAATACATTTAAATACACTCATATCTTGCTGAATAAATGGCTTTATTTTTATAACAGAATGTCTGCATTCTATGCAGACATCTTTGGCTCCATCTTTTAAATAATTTTGTACCTCTTGCACTTTCCATGATCCAGGAGGGAGGAGGCGCCTTCTTTTTTTATTATACGCATCAGAGATATGGACGATCTCCAGATGACTTCTTTTCGGCCTGGCTTTGTATTTTGAACATGGGTGTGTCTGACCACTCAGGGAGGAATAAAGCCGTACCGCAGAGATCTGAGGTGCTGGGAAACCATCCAGTTTCCTCCTCCTGACCCTGACTCAGATCTCCCTTAAATCTTCTGTCAGCCCCATTCTCTATCAGCTGCCCTCCTTACATAACCCAAATGGGTTGTTTCCAAGTCTGGGGTCCGCAGAGGTGTTCTATGTTTAACGAGAATTTCGGGGTGGGGGTGTGGTTCATATGTGTCACCAAGGCGAATAATTTAAGTGGAAAGTGCTGAATGCTAACACTGAATGCCATCAACAGGTTTGAAAATTATATCTACCATAGGCAACTTAGTCAGTTGTCTTAGCAGACTTTTTAAGTATTGGTGAATTTTCAGCATTTAAAAACACTGTCTAATCTCCCTTCAGCTTTTTAATCAGATGATTTAATACTCAAAGTACTCTGAAAAGAGGTTATGTTCTGCAGACCCCCAGTGCCTCGTTTGTTTCAAGTAATGATAGTAAACCCTTTAATTTCAATGAGGTTCTGATTTTGCAGGGGGCGGGTAAAATCATTTGGCCTTGCTACTGTTGAAATTTTTATAACAGCTCATTGATCCCCCCCTCCCCATTTGTTCCGCTGGCAGGAACTAATTTTTCTTCTGGTATTGTAGATTACCGTAGAGGAGTAGTGAAAGAATTGGGGGAGGGGTTGCCAGATTTAGCAAATAAAAGTTTAGGACAACAATTGAATTCGAATTTCATATAAACAATGAATGTTTCTAGTGTAAGTATGTCCCATGCAAGAGTTAAATTCGAATTTCAGATAAACAAGGAAACATGCTTTTAGTATAAGTATGTCCCGTGCAACATTTGGGACATACTTATACTGAAAAATTTGTTGGTCGTTTATCTGAAATTCACATCTAACTGGGAGTCCCTTATTTTATCTGACAGCCCTAACTGGGGTAGGGAGCAGTGGGGAGGACCCTGAGTGTGACCAGAGGAGAGGTCTCTGAAACGCAGCAGGTTCTTGTGGCTGCCGGAGATGACTGCGGTGTGGTAGCTCTGCTTGCTGAGTCTGTGGTTCTGTAGTCAGAATAGGATGTAGGGGATGGCTTGAGGTGATAGGATAGCTTTATTCTGAAGGAACGCATTAAGGTTACTTCATGATAGTGTTCTCTGAATTATCAGTTGTCTGCCTTTTCTTCCCCGTGATACTGAATAAGCATGAGTTATAACCGGAGCAGAGCAGGTAAAACTTGGGTCGTGTTGGTCCTGTTCTGCCCTCAGCCTGAGACTTCCGACAAGATTTATCTTTTCCTCTCTTTTTCTTCAAGACCCGAAGACTGAGCTATACCAGAAAGATCTGATGGGGGTTTGTGAAATGCTCTGATCTAGATGAGCTTAGGGCCTAAGGACTTTTATGTCATTTATCTCATCACAGACTATCCACAGAGTTTTCGACCCCTATTCTCAGGAACCAGACATTGTCGTGACCCTTATCGAATTAGCAGCAGGCAAGCTCTTTTAGTCCTAATGCTTTGATGAGAGGAAAAGGTGCATAAGAGAATGTTCTAGGCCATTTTGGCTATTGGTTGAGGGGTAATGAGTAAAAACTCACATGGATGAGAAGAATGGCAGGTTAACAGGCAATTACATCATGGTGCTATTTCCTCAAGAAATCAACCCATTCGTTCCTCAGTTAGGAAAGGCAGTCCTGTAGGCCTCTGCTTTCTTAGCAGAGAGCAGCACCGAGAAGTGTATGGAGATAGTAATCCCCACCTACTCTTTGCAAATCTTAAGTGTTCTGAGTTTAAAGCACTTTTTCGTTAAGAAAAGTTGGATTGACATAATAACACACGTGTCTGGAATTATCTCTCTGAGTCCTTTATAAATAAATAGGCCAAGACTTAGAAGGGCACACCTTAGGTTACAGAGTGTTTTCCTGGGCTGGGCTCCAAAGCTTCCTGACTCTTGAACAATAATGGGTTCTTTCCATGCTACTTTACGTATTTATTTTATGGCATTCCTGTGCCTTTTATCCATTCATATCCATTTGGAAAACATACTTGGGTCCTGCAGGAGCAGAGGTATAAAAATTATGGAGTACTTTATGTTTAGAGGCTCCATGTGCTGAGGAAGAGAGAACTCCCCCCTCCTTCCCCCTCCCTCCACATTCCCTCTCTTTCTCTCCCCCTCCTCCCTCCTTGGGCAGCCTTTTTTCTTTTTTCTTTTTTTTTTTAAATAATCACAAGGATATTTTTCCTCATCATGTGCCTGTAAATATTTTTGTTGGGAATTTTTGACTGTGATTTCTAAACATCCTGATAGGGGAAGCTGGGTATTTCTTCATACGATACATTCCTTAAGGAAGGATTTGAAGGGTTTTGACCTATGAGTTTTCTTTTTTCTTTCAGTTTCCTCACTGTATAAAAACCTTACATCTCGGGCTTCCCTGGTGGCGCAGAGGTTGAGAGTCCGCCTGCCGATGCAGGGGACACGGGTTCGTGCCCCGGTCCGGGAAGATCCCACATGCCGCGGAGCGGCTGGGCCCGTGAGCCATGGCCGCTGAGCCTGCGCGTCCGGAGCCTGTGCTCCGCAAGGGGAGTGGCCACAACAGTGAGAGGCCCGCGTACCGAAAAAAAAAACAAAAAACCTTACATCTCTGGTTATGAGGCAAAACCAAAGCTATCATTGGTGATAATGGCTGAAGCATGTGATTGGAATTCACATTTTAAGTTTAATAGTGACAATTCACTTATAAATATAAGATGTCAGAACTACGAGAAATCTTAGATTTGATCTAGTGCAACACTTTGTCTCATTATAGGAAATGGAGACTCAGAGACATGAAGTGACTTCCCCTGAGTCACACAGCAAAGTTAGTGGTAAAGTTTGAGAGTAGGTACCTGGGTTGCCCAACTCCAGAGCAGAGCTTTCTCCCAGCTGTTGAAGAAAAAGGAGCTCAGTATTAAAATTGAAATACTCCTTTAAATGTCCAAACTCTAATTTTGACAGTTTTTGGTAGAAGTCTTTCTGAAATACTTTATCTTCTGAAGTCAAAATTGACTATGTAGCATGCACTTTAACCTTTTCTAAACCTCATCATTATCAACATTGTCTTGTGAGCAACAGTTATTGTTTGTGGTTTAACACATAGATACCCTTTGCTGCTGTGAATACAGTAGTACCCCTTATCTGAGGTTTTGCTTTCATTTGTTTCAGTTACCTAAAGTCAACTGCGGTCCAAAAATATTAAATGGAAAATTCCAGAAGTAAACAATTCATAAATTTTACATTGCATGCCATTTTGAGTAGCGTGAAGAAATCTCCCACCATCCTGCTTGTCCTGCCAAGGCTCCCCAACCATCAACGTTGTCATGGTTCCGTGATCCATGATCACCTGAAGCAGGTGATCCTCTGCTTCTGTCGACAGATCAGGTCAATAGTAGCCTAACTGCATCACAATGCCTACATCATTCACCTCACTTCATCTCATCACATAGGCATTTTACCATCTCAAGTCATCACAAGAAGGATGGGTACATATGGTACAATAAGATATTTTGAGAAACAGAGACCACGTTCATGTAACTTTTATTAGAGTATATTGTTATAATTGTTTTATTTTATTAGTATTGTTGTTATTCTCTTACTGTGCCTTATTTATAAATCAAGCCTTATCATAGGTATGTGTGTATAGGAAAAAACAGTATATTGAGGGTTTGGTACTATCTGTGGTTTCAGGCATCCAGTGGGGGTCTTGCATGCATCTTCCATGGATGGGGAGGGTCTACTGTATATAAAAACTCTGGGCCCTTAGGTATGCTAAAACTCCAGCATGTCAGGCTCATTAATGCATAGATCTGAACTTAAAACTTTTTTGTATTCTTCCTCATTGTCACTTCTCACTTTTTGCCACCTTATGATAGCACTTTCTAAGTCTCACTTCCCAGTCTCACTTAGCTGCATTTATTTCTGTGGTGAACCAAGAAATCCCAAACCTCTTGGAGGTGTGTTTATTTTGTGTATATTTTCATAGAGAGATGTCTGGAAGGGTGGGTACTTTTTTGCGAGTGGTGGGGTTTGGGATGGATTTTTACTTTACTTTTGTGTTTTTCTGTAAATTTGGATTTTTTAAAAACAAAGACTAGATATTTTTATAATTAGAAACAAGGGTATTTTATTTGGAAACACAGTATGTGTAAGTGATGAATAGATTCTAAGTGAGGATTTTCTTGTCCTGGGACCCATGATTCATGTTCTTTCTTCTCGTTGGAGAGGTTCTTTAGTGAAATTCTACGTATGTTTTAAACTAAGTCCAAGTGCCATCTTAACAGTGCAAACACTGTTTTTTGTACTTTTAATATGATATTTACTACTTTTTGGTTTTTTGCCACGTACATTTCCTTTCCTCCACTAGGCGTGGTCCTCTATTATCTTACTTCTTCCCCTTAGCGTCTGGTGCTGAGCTGTGTGCTCAGTAGGTGCCCATAAGTAAATATTTGTTGACTGACACGTATAGTGGCTTGTTGTTTGCTGTTGTTACTTACCTGCTGGATGTCAGATTTGTTTTGATAGTTGAGACTGTCTGCTGAGTGACTCCTGGAATGTAAGAAACTATGTAATATCTGTTAACCGGCCTACATATATAAAATGTTATAAGGCATTAGACAGGCCTTACTCAGCATTTCTGGGTCTAATGGGGGTAATCCTGCATTTTAGGGGTGGATTAACTGAGGCAGAGAAAGGGAGTTTGGGGTGACCAAGGTCAAATAATGAAAAATATTGAATCAAAAATACTTCAACCTAATTTTATTCAACAGTAGGCAGAAATTATATTTTTATTTGAATGAAAATCCCCAGTGCCAAAACCTTTATGAATAACACTGAAATGTAATTTATTATTGTGGCAGGTCAAATAATGATGTTCTCCTGCCCCCGCCCCCCATAGATGTCCAGGTCCTGACGGCAGAACCTGTGAATATATTACCTTACATGGCAAAAAGAACTTTGCAGATGTGATTAAGTTAAGGATGTCGAGGCAGAGAGATTATCTTGGATTTTCCCAGTGAGCCCAGCATAATTACAAGGCTCTTTATAAAGGGAGGTAGGAGGGTCGGCCAGTCAGAGGAGATGTGATGACAGGACAGAGGCAGAGGTTGGGGTAATGCAGGGCCACGAGCAGCTTCTAGAAGCTGGGGAAGGCAAGGAGTGAGCCTCCTGAAGGAACCTAGCTCTGCCAGCTCCTTCATTTTGGGCCTGTAAGATCCATTTCCGACTTCTGACTTCCAGAACTGTGAGTTAATACATTTATGTTGTTTTAAGATGCTGAGTTTGTGGTAATTTGTTACAGTGACAGCAAGAAACTAATACAGTCTGCGTCAGATTTATTTATAATTTCCTAATTATAAATTTAGGAAACACTAATTATAAATTTATTTATAATTTCCTAATTCCTGTTGGGTTATGAGTGCTGCAGATACTTGGACTGAATGAAAAGAAAGGGTTCACACATGGTGCTCGGCTAAAAAGCCTTTGATTTCTACGTGTTCTCAAATGATCAAAACAAGACCCCCCTCACACACAAACTATGCCCTACATTCTGCAACACACGCGCCTGCAGATACTTGGACTGAATGAAAAGAAAGGGTTCACACATGGTGCTCGGCTAAAAAGCCTTTGATTTCTACGTGTTCTCAAATGATCAAAACAAGACCCCCCTCACACACAAACTATGCCCTACATTCTGCAGCAACACACGCGCGCACACACACACACACACACACACACACACACACACACACGCCTGCACTTACTTTAGAGGAAATAGATGAGGGAAAGAATGTGTGTTTCGGTTGGTTTTAACTGGCTGGATGCCCCCAGCGTGCAGATGCCGCCCGGATTCTGAAAGATGCTCGGGTAAAGGAAGATACAGCCTTTGCCTTCGCACAGTTGAGACCAAAACCTTTCATTTATCAATAAGTTGTCAGCATTAGACATTTTCTGTCAGAAATGACCAACTCTTCCCTTTTTAAAATTTCTGCTCTCCATGCGAACATTTAAATGATGCTTGGCATGTTAAACGCTTTTATTGGTATCGTTTAAAGCATGTTGTGAAATGTGCTCAGATGCTTTAGGAAAATGCTTGTCATTCCTTGTCTGCAAACCAGGTGAGCAGCTTCTTGCAGGGGAGAGGTGGGGTGGGGAAGGGCTCAGAGGCCTGGCGGAGAAGCGGAGAAGCGGGCTTCCCTTTGTAATGAGATGCTTAGGCTCTGGGAGAAGGATCTGTGGCACCGAGTGCAGCCATTCATTTCTAAGAAACTTCATAATTACTGGTTAGTTCTGAAGCAGAGCTGAAGGCAGGGCATCCTCTCTGCTTGTGGGGCAGTCAGGAGACTTCCCACGAGGTACCAGTTTTATAGTCAGAATTGAACGTGATGGGTTTACTTTCTGGGAGTTGCTGGCAGATGTACTCTGACCGTGTGGGCGATCAGAGAAGTGAGGAATCCGTGAGGACGGGAGTCATAGGTCACGGATGCTTTTCCAACAGTGCCAGAATGTTGGGCCCAGTGGCCATTGAGTTCTTAGTCCGAGTTCAAGTTTGTTTCCTGATCCTTTGCATTAACGCTAGTTCACTGCAGGGCAGAAGAAAAGTATAGGCATGTTCCCGTGTCTTTTCCAGATGTAGTACAAACACAGGGAGGGACCTTCATCAGTAGAGGTGATTTGCTTTGGAATTAAAGAAGCTTAGGCCTTTGTGTCCATTGCTGATCATATTTTCCACGGACAGTGCCTTGTGTCATTGCGGGTAACTTTGATTTTTATTTCCACTCAGTGTGAGGAAGAGACCATAAAACACGGAGTAATTTCTGGAAGAAAAGATATACGCTTAGTGAAGTCTTTTCATAAGAAGTATTTGATGAACATGCTTTTATGAACTGTACGTCTCTGGGAAAGCAAATCGAGTTCTCTTCCTGAGTCTACAGATGAGAGGGTTTTCAGTGTAACCTATACCTCCTCCCTCCTCCCACTTTTTTTCTTTTCTTTCTATACAATTAAGAGGGAAAAATTGAATTCCAAGTGGGTAACATTAATATTTAGTGACATTTGTCAGTCTGTTGTTAAAAGACTTAAGAAGCATTGTATATAATTATGTAATGGATTTTTGTTTTGTTTTGTTTTTTTGGCTGCATTGGGTCTTCGTTGCTGCACACAGGCTTTCTCTAGTTGTGGCAAGCCGGGGCTACTCTTCGTTGAGGTGCATGGGTTTCTCATTGCGGTGGCTTCTCTTGTTGCGGAGCATGGTCTCTAGGCACGCGGGCTTCAGTAGTTGTGGCTCGCGGGCTCTAGAGCGCACACTCAGTAGTTGTGGCATGTGGGCTCAGTAGTTGTGGCTCGTGGGCTCTAGATCATAGGCTCAGTAGTTGTGGTGCACGGGCTTAGTTGCTCCGCAGCATGTTGGATCTTCCCAGACCAGGGATTGAACCCATTGGCAGGCAGATTCCCAACCACTGCACCATGAGGGAAGTCCCCACATAATGGATTTTTAAAGATAGGTTGGTTTTGCACGTAATTGACAATTCACTTCCTAAGTTACGTTCTAGTGATTTAAATTCTTCTAGAAATTGCTGTACACTGTACACGTCCCTCTTTTAAGCAAAAAGGACAGAATGCGATATCATTCTCTTTTTGGAACTTGGTTTTCCCTCAGTTGTTCATCCTGCATAGCATGGAATTGTGTGAGCCAAGCTGTATAACCATCTTGAGTGAACCAGGGAGAAGCAGCCTCTTGCCTCTGGTTTCTTAGTGTCCATAGAGCCTCACTGACTTCAGGTTAGTTGTCTGGGACCTTTAACTTGTCACCATAATTTAAAAGGGGTCAGTAATTTCTGCACAGAGAGGGCATCGAGCGCTACCTTGTCTGCCGAGGCCAGCCACTTTGTCACATGCTCCACATTTGGGCACGAGCGTAAGGCATGAGGCCTGTGTGCCTTTCCCCGTTTTGTGATGTTGTTCTGGGCTGGAAGTCCAGGGCCGTTGCCTTAAACAGAACATCTACATTCTTCATCCTCAGAGGGGGAACGGTTTTGCCGACAAGACCTGGACGTGACTTTTCCCTAAGTTTTCATACCACTTGTGCCTCCTTGCTCTTCATTTATAATCTTTAAGATTAAAGACTGCATTTTGAGAAAAAAGCCGGCAGCAAGAGTAACAAGGGAAAAAAGTCGTATATTTTTATAAACACTCAGCTGCTGATCTTTTCTCTTTACTCGAAGCTGAAAGCATCATTTAACGAAGATCTCATAGAGAGTTTTAGAATTTCAGAATGAAAAGGGGTCTTAGATGAACTCACCAAACAGCCAATTAATTCATTCAACCAGAAAGACTGAGGGAACACCTACCGGGTGGAGGCTTCTGTTCTGAGGGCTCTGCTTATTACATGTTGAACACAACAGCAGTGGTCCCTGTCTCCCGGAGCTCATCTTTAGGGGGTGAGGGACAGTATTCAAGTAATTGGGAAAAAAAATCTCTCATCATAAACTTAAACAAACTATGGCAATTCCACTGTAGGAGAGGTTAGGGAGCCCTGAGAGCATGTGAGGGGAGGGGACCAGATCTAGTTGGGGGGGGGG
>NW_006793498.1:3184235-3203162 GCF_000442215.2 Lipotes vexillifer | reverse complement strand
CGGAAGAGGGAGGAGGGAGGAGGGAAGGGGATCTACCCAAGGGTTTGGCAGTCTGCGAGAGGGACCTTCTTGAAGTCTTAAACCAGTGTCCTTATAGAAGGAAGTCAAGTGAGGAAAGGAGAAAAGGCGGTATTTTTTAAAAAAAACAATTAATTAATTAATTAATTTTTGGCTGCGTTGGGTCTTCGTTGCTGCACGCAGACTTTCTCTAGTTGCGGCAAGCGGGGGCTTCTCTTCGTTGCGGTGCGCAGGCTTCTCAATGCGGTGGCTTCTCTTGTTGCGGAGCACGGGCTCTAGGTGCGCGGGCTTCAGTAGTTGTGGCACACGGGCTCAGTAGTTGTGGCTTGTAGGTTCTAGAGTGCAAGCTCAGTAGTTGTGGCCCGTGGGTTAGTTGCTCCGTGGCATGTGGGATCTTCCCGGACCAGGGATCGAACCCGCGTCCCCTGCATTGGCAGGCGGATTCTTAACCACTGCACCACCAGGGAGGCCCTGAAAAGGCAGTATTTTATGAGTTGTGGTTGTCAGGATGTCCGGGAGCCAGCTGGACAAGATCTCCATTTCTCTTTTCTCCTTCTTTTAATGGCTGCCAGCTAGACCTTTGTACTGTTCACTAGCTCCACCATCAACATCAGACAAAAACAAAAGAGGAGGAAGTGGAATGCTCCCTTCTTAGGGTTAACTTTAAATCCTGGTGCAGATTTATTTGGGAGAGAGTTTGAAATGACAGTCCAAAATGATCTCTCCCTTGGGACATCTGTAGACGTTACTCATTTAACTTCTTTTTAACACTTCGTTGTGTTTTTTTTGCCCATTCTTTTATGTTCAAAGGCAAATTTCCTAGGGTAGTAACTGATTTATTCTGCCTCTTTCAGACCATATCATCCTGTTTTTCTTTAATTTGGGAAAAAATATGGTCACTATATTTATATTTTTTCTTTAAGATTGTGTAACATTTTATTAATCTACTCACCCAAATCTTCCTCCCCAGAAATAACACAGTACTTTTTCAGATATGGATTTATCTGACATGCTTTCTGCCATCCACCACAATGCAGGGTATTTAAGTTTGCAACGTTCACAAAATCGACTGGTAATGGCTTAGGTAAATGACATGGAATATAATTTTCCCAGTAATCGCTGATCCTGTTAACATTGGTATTGAAGAGGTGACTCTTAATTTTAAAATGTTATTTGGCAGGTGTTTTACAACCAAAGTTAGAACCTGCTCTAGAGGTGCTGTGTCCAGGAGCCTTAGCATTTTTGTTGCAGTTAACTACCTGTGCTTTAGGAAGCTTTAGGATAAGATTCTGGTCCCAGTGTCCTCTGTTGGCTTTGCTTCTGAGGGCCAACTTTGCAGCTGTCACCTAAATGAGATGTATCTCCACCCTCTGAACCCCATGTAGGTCCTCCAAGGGCCTTATGGACAGCACCCATTTAGACTAATGAGGGCCATTCTTTCTCAACGCGCCCACACTGGTGAACCCTATTTAGGGCCGAGCTGCCATAGCTCCCTTCCTCGGGCTCCTGTGGACTTGGGTGGTGGGGTATGTACCAGACCTTTTGGAGAATGAAATAAAATAGGTCTTTTAAGAAATAACTTTTATGTTTGCTGCTTTTTACAGTGAAGACCTTCAATAAAAATGTGTGTATTTTATATACATGTTTATAAAGGTATGAACATATTAATGAGTAGAATAATGACTGATAGTTCTTTCTATCTTGTAGAGTTTTCTTTCACTTTTTAAAATATTTTATTTTTTACTTTTTCAGCACAAATTCCAAGAGTCTTTTATTTGATGAAACACAGCTTTATCATTTTACAATTTGCTTTTCTTTTAAAAAATTTTTCACTGTGGTATAATCAACGTACAACAGCATTACATATCTATTCCATAGTTTTAAATGTGTATAGGCAAAAAATAACTTGACGTGCCATAATGCTTTGGTATTGGGCCTGTTACTTTATGGGCTCCATGTGTAAATTCATAAAAGGAGCCCACAGTTTTGTTGGAACTCTCACCTCATAGGAGAGATGGGCCTGGTCTGTATGTGTTGGTTTTGAAGCCTCCATTCTTGCCCTGGGATCAGGCAGATCACTCGAAGAACCACTCTATTTTTACCTTTGGGTTTCCTGGGGAAAATGTATAGGCTAGCATGCTTATTTTAAGTAGGTTTAGTTTTGTGTTTTCAAAGCAAAATCAGAGAAAGAAAGAAAATTCTGTACTCCTTATGCATGACTTCTTAGATTAGCAGATGATTTCTAAGAAAACACTGCAATATTGTTTTGAAGAATAAAGCTATTTCCGTACTCATCTTCGAGGCTATGTATTTTGTTGTTTATTTGTTTGGTCAGTTAAAGAACAGCAATTTAAGGAAGATTCTGTTCATTTTTACCTATTGCAGTCATAGAATGAAATGATTAAGTAACTGCGAGGGTTCCTGGTTAAGAATATATGTACGTTGGTGGATCACGTAAGTTATTGAAAGCCAGTATTTCCTGCTCATCTCCAAGGCAACACAGTTTGCTCTTTATGTACTTGGTTAATTGTGAAGAACCACAGTATAAGGAAACCACTTTCATTTTGACCTATTGAAATCATACAATGTAAAGCTTAAGTAATTGTAAGAGTTTTCTAGTTAAGTCTATATGCTTGTATGTACGTTGATGGATAATGTAGTTTATTGAAAGCCAAAGAAAAGCTGCAGGAACCTGTAATTTGTACATTATTATTTCAGCCTAATAAATGTTATCAGGTTTTCTGTATCCTTGGAAAAAAGACCCCATGAACCTCTAAATTTTTACTTACCATCCTCTGCTCCTTCCCCATCAGCCATCACTTCCTCCCATCCCCATTATTTCTTCCTTGATAATAAAACCGCAACTTTGCTCAGGCCTCTACCTTCTATGCTCTTTAGGTAAGTGGTGTAAGACCTGAGGGCTGAAACATGACTGGCCGGAGCTGTCATTGCTCAATTCTGGCTGTTCATTAGAATCGCTCTGGGAGCTTTAAATACAGATGCTTGGGCTCTACCCACCGAGATTCTGATTTACTGGTCTGGTGCAGGACCTGGCTTAAGCCATTTTTAAATGGGTTCTTTGTAACTTGTAGCTGAAAGCATTCGAATAGACACAAGATAAGTAAGGTGACCACAGAATTTATCACTCAACTCTGATATGTTCCTCAACATCCTCTGAATTCCTAGCTCCCACTCTTAGGCTTTTGAAGTGGCTTGGTCCAAACACACTTTTTTTTTTTCCAGCATCAAAAACATTAGAGGCTTGTTTTGTTTTAGGTGCATCAGGTTGTATGTATTTTAATCTCTTGACCCTGGCTTCATTAATTATGCCTTTTGAGGTAACATACTGTGATGGTTGTTGATCACTGAATTCTGGGAAGCTTCGTCTGGTTCCAGAGATGAAATTGATAGAGAAAGACTAGAGGAAAGAATATTAAAAGAGCTTAAAGATGATCTGTGAACAAAATCATAAAACTGAAGTCATAAACGTCTGCCAAACAAATCCACATAAGGAAAAAATAAAAAAGAGATGTTAAATTCATAAAAGACTAAATAAACAAAATGTTCTTAGAGGGAAAAGCGTGCACAACGAAGAAAACATTTTAAAAACAAAGTCTTAATAAAATCTGATTTCTAGCGGTAGATGCTACTTACGTCTATAATTTTACCCTGAATCATGTTTTCTGGTTGACAGTTTTGTTCGTTTCTCCTTTGAAAATGAATAATCAGTGGATTCTCCTTGTTTCAAGTCTCCTATATATTGTTGTGTTAACTCTGTCTGCCAAACTCAGATGAAGGGTATTATGACATTTGAGATGAATAATGACGTAAGAAGGACTTCCTCTATTGGATATCAGTGCAATATCAAAACATTTTGTCCCAGGAAGAGATGACAGTGACTCAGAAAATCCTGTTGGAGTTGAATTATAATGTAAGAAACCATTTCAGAATCACTGTCTGACATTTGGGCACCTGGGACTCTGACCTCATTCCGTGGCCCTACCTCCTTATAAATTTACTTGTGAGGGTGCTGTTCTTTTTAGGGCTACGGCTGGTTTCTTGTCCACATTGATGAATTCATTGCGTAACAATGAACCCGAGTTATTGCTACTGATGATTTGGTTCTTTTTCTTTTTATTCTTAAAAACATTTCTTCCGTGGCTAAGTAGCATCAGATGTAACTCTAGCCACTTTTACTGTTTGAAAATCCAGTTTAGAATCCTGTTTAAAATCTTCATCTGTTTCTTCTTGTTGAAGGAACTCTTGTTCCTTCAACAAGAGTTTCAGGAATGTTTTTGTCCCCAAGATTAGATATTTTTCAATTTTATTTTCTTCGAGTATTTCTGACATATACAGACGTGCCCAACTCTCGTAGTCTGTGTGGATTGTCTTAGAAATGAAGTATAATTATTAAGGGTTTGATGGAAAAATTTCCCTGGAAGCCTTATGCTTTGAGTGCTGGTGAGGAGAACCCACCAGGTGAAATACAGCAGATCCTGAGTCCTTTCCCGCCTTTCCTCTCTGTTTGCACCCCGTGTAAGGCAACCCTGGCCCTTACAGTTTGTGCACAATTTGAGTAGCTCCTTCATATTTCCCTCCTGGAGTAATTAAACATTGTTTCTTGGAAATGTGAACATGAGACTTAGAATTAAGTTGCGGTAATGCACTTGGCAGAGGAATTGTGTATTGGAAAAAGAAAAATATCCTGGAGTGAGTTTCAGTTTTGTAGATAAGGAAACTGGCTTTATTTAGCCAATTGGAACAGTACAAGATATGGTGCCCTGATGTCAGTACTTTCTCTTCCTAGATGAGTCTACCTGGTCACAAGACCAACTTGCAAATAAAACTTGAAAGTAAATGGCACAAAACAGAAACAGAGCCCTATAAACTAAGTTTTTTATGCTACAGCTCCATAAAAATAATTTATTTGCTATCAAAATAAGCTCAGAACAGAGCCACTGTCTGAGAGACAGCTTTTCCAATGCCCTTAAGAGGACAGCATCCTTCACCCTCATCCTTGGTTGTAAGCGTGACCTGTAAAAAAAATAACAGGGTGGGTGGGGTGCAAGTGCCTGTTGGTGGGGGGTGGACAGCTGATGTTTATCTGTTATTTAGTGAGTTTCTAAAAATGAAAGTAAGTGTAATTTCTTGAGTCACTTCCAGATTTTTCCCAGAGAGCTTTAAGTGGTACTGTATTGAAAAACAGAAGTGAACTATCATTTGTTTTTTAAAAAATACCCCAGAATAAATTTCTTTTCTGTTGGGAGGGTAGGTGATCTGAAAACGTTTTTTATACTTGTTTTTCAGAGGTGGCATAACCCAGTGTTCAAAACGGTCAGACCGTCTGTGTCAGGTGAAGAGCTTTGCAGGCGGGCTTCTGGCTGATGGCAGATGTGTTTTGGGTTGTTTGTACTTGGATGCTTTGGACGGGAGTAGTCCGGGAGATAGCCTTTCAGGCAGAGGAGTGTGGTGAATTTAGACATAACTATTGACACAGGGCCAGGAGAGTTTGGTTCGCATCCGGGGGCCAGTGACTTACTAGCTGAGTGGGCAAGTCACTTCATTTGTCTGAGCGTCCCTGTTTTCTTTTGTGAAATCAGGATGTCGGCTAATCTGTGTGGTCTCTTCCAACACTGTGTTTTTGTGAGTTGGAGCCCACACATTTGAAGCAGGAGCTCACAGAGGGTCATCTGAGCTATGCATTCCTTTGTGCTGCTGGGGAGGCTGAGAGAGGCCACTGTGTGACCCAGGGCAGGGTCCTTGCAGGGCCAGTCTTGACTTCAAGTCCCCTGAAGCTCTCATAATCTTGGATGTCATTGGTCCTTGCCTAACCCTTCTCTTTAGAAGACAGACATCAAGCCCTCTCTCTGTTGCAGTTAAGTGGTCTTACTGTCTTAGAATTATTTACTCAGCTTCTCCTTAGAAAATGATCATTTTAAGAAAGTTCCTGAAGAAAAAATAAAAGCTCACCTCCAAGATGGGCCCCAGCACCTTCTTTTCATCCTTATAGGATGCCATTTCCTCATTTCGTGTTTGTTCGTTCACTTATTCATTCATTATTTTTTTTAGATTTTTTTTAAAAAAATTTTTAATTGAAGCATACTTGATTTACAATGTTACGTTAGTTTCAGGGGTACAGCAAAGTGGTTCAGTTATACATGTACCTATTCTTTTTCATATTCTTTCTCATTATAGGCTATTATAAGCTGTTGAATATTGTTCCCTGTGCTATGCAGTAGGTCCTTGTTGTTTATCTCTTTTATATATAGTAGTTTGTATCTGTTACTCCCCTAGACCTCATTTATCCCTCTCCTGCCCCCTGCTTTCCTCTTTGATAACCATAAGGTTGTTTTCTGTGTCTGTGAGTCTGTTTCTGTTTTGTAAATAAGTTCATTTGTATCATAGTTTTTAGATTCCACATAGAAGTGATATCACAGGATATTCATCCAGTGAGTATTTTTGAGAGTCCGCTGAGCACCAGGTATGACTAGATAGTTGGACACAGAGATGAATCAGACACAGCCCCTCTCTTCTAGAAGCTTTATACCCTGCTAGTGACACCCTCAGTGTGTTACATAGGCTGTGTGTATGGGTGCTCCTCTACTGAAGTGATAGCAAATGATAGCAAAACCTGGTGTGTAGGAAAATGATTCTTTTGTGTTGGCTGCACTGAATTTTGCTTTGATATTTTCCCCTTAATTTACAAGAAGAAAGAAAAGTCGCTGCCCCAAATCCTAAGTATAGCGGCATCTCCGCATTTCCCGCGAAGACGATGTTGAGAACATGGGACATTAGATGACAGTGGCCCCTCAGGAAGGCCTCAGTGGGCATTTCTTCAAAGCCTAAGTTTAATACAAAACAAAACAACGACAACAACAAAACTTAGTGTACCCCGAGTCATTTGTAGGGTTTTCCCCTTTGTAACTGTTCATTTTCTATTTCATCGGTTATGGTTTTTTTTTTTTTTTTTTTTTAATTTTAGTTTTGGCCGTGAGGCGGTGAGTTCTGTTAGTAGCCACATAGGACTTTACTGCCTCTACGACTCTCCCTATGGCATATTTTCCCTGTGTGGGTTCTATTAATGTATTGTTATTAGGTGAAATAATAACTGTTATATGGATGGTGCTTCACAGTTTACAAAGATGTTTAGAAAAATCCTCCCAGATTCTTGGGATCCTTAGCTTCATGTCTTAAGTATCCATTTAGAACATTTTCTTCTGACTTCTTTTGGTTTAAGAAGTTGGGTTTGAAGCAGTGACCAAGTATTTCCAGAGAATCCATTAAAGAATGAATTATTCAGCAAAACAGGCTCAAATGAGGGCCCCGGTTTGAAGGACAGAGGCAAGGAGGTGGTAATGTTCTAGAGAGAGAAGATATTCCAGTATGGAGACCATCCTTGGGGTAATTTTGTTCTTAAAAAGAGATCCCACACAAAGCTCAGTGTTGGAAGTCAGAAGAAGGGAAAGTGAACATTTGGATAAAGAAGCTGTTGGATTGGCATGAATTTTACTACTATTTTTCCTTTGGAAGATGTAACAAATTGTGAGCCTTGTGGATTTCATGTGTTGAGAATTTTAGCTAAAATAGGTCCTTATGCTGAAACATTTCCTAAATACTACACCCACATACTCAGTCCTGGTATTACTGCTGGCAACACGTTTTCCAGAACGTCAGAATTGCATTTTACTTCTTTTAATATCGGATGAAATATATTTTCAAGAGAAAGAGTACAGTTAATTTCCTCTTGGTTCAATAACAATTTAAATTATGAATGGAGATCATGTAATTCTGGTGTCTGTGTTGGGCTGTTAAAATATTGGGACTCAGTAATTCATTTCCATGTTTTCAGATTTGACAGACCCGAAGAGGTACAGAGTGCAAAGTCCTTACCAGATCTATCCCCAGCTGCCCAGTTCAACTTCTCCCAGGCAACCAGCGTTACCAGATTCTTGTATGTCCTTATACGTACCAACAGATACAAAAGAATATTATTTTCTTCCTCTTTTTACACTAATGATGATGTGCTGTGTTCACTGTTCTATGGTGTATGCTTTTATGTTTGGTTAATTCCTGAGGGAAAAAATGAAAATATAAATTGAAAATCTATAGTATTCGCCACTAGAAACAGGTGTGGGCCTCAAAGGACCGTGCTGTAATCATCACAGAAACCTTGCTTAGGTAATTTATCAGGTGTGGAGCTGTGCAGTGGTGAAGTGATCTGTGTATGATCTGCCATATTTTTCTAGAGCACTGATGAGTTGTGTCGCTGAAGTCCACAGGAACCTGCTTTTTACCTCATTATT
This sequence comes from Lipotes vexillifer, assembly GCF_000442215.2. Taxonomy (NCBI): domain Eukaryota; kingdom Metazoa; phylum Chordata; class Mammalia; order Artiodactyla; family Lipotidae; genus Lipotes; species Lipotes vexillifer. Next base: position 3,194,841 of record NW_006793498.1, on the reverse strand, counting down.
TAGGGATAATTTTGCCTTTGGATTTGGACATTTCCATGCCTCCCATTTAATTTAACTTTTAGTTATGACTATACTCAATTCGCATTTACTTCTTTTTCCATTTTACAGGGATATTGAGTAAATCATTAGCTGATGATAATTACTTTATATCACATGCTGTAATGTTGTGAGGAACTTATTACCTTTCTTGGCTTCTGTAAGAAATGTGTCACTCATTGAGCTCTGACTGCATTTAAGGCAAACCGGTTTAGGCATCGTGGGCTCTGAGAACAGGCTCTGGGTCTTGGTCTGCCTCGCCCACACACTCTCCTTTTACCCTAGACTCTCCCCTTCATGCTCTGCGCCTCAGCACCCAAGACATTTTGGGGTCATTAAAGTAGAGCTATGTGTGAGCACGTTTTCTTGTACCTAGCAGCCTTTTCGCACCCCTTCCCCAGCCCAGACAGATCTTCCAGTATCATGTAAATGCAGTCAATCAGATATTTCTCCACCTGCAAAATGGCATTTGCCAGCCTGTGGGAGATGCACTGCAGGTACCACGGTGTGTTCTCTGCGTCTGTCCTTACATCCATCTTTCCCACTTAGCCCTGTGTGGCTTCAGGGTCAGGGCTGTGCTTACCCCCAGCGTCTAGCACGCGGTGGGAACGCCACGCATGTTGAATGAATGGAGACCAAGCTGACTCTCCAGAGTTCAGTTCTGAGTGTAGGCGTTTGAGTGCCATACAGACAAGTGTAGACAGCAAGTTTAGACTTGGTCTGGAAACCAAAGTAGGAAACAATAGAAGGTTATTGATCAGGAGAGTGACAGGCTTCCACGTGCATCCTCATAAATTAATTCTTGTGGCATTAGGTGAGGGGAGAGGTTGGGGTAAGGCTTTTGACAAGTCTAGGTGGGCAGTGATGGAGCTCTGCAGTACTTACGTCCCATTGCTCCAGCTAAATTGCTCAGAAAAAGGTAAATTTTATATCAGAAGTATATAATAAATTTGACATTGTAAACACCCTTCATATTATAAAGTTATAGAAAGGCTAGTAAAATAAGGAATATAGGGAGTTAGTAACCACCTTAAAATCAGAAAGGATAATATTTTTTAAACAATTGATATGTTTTACATTGTCTTATGATAGTAAAGTAGAAAACTCATCAAGTGGGTGGGAGTGATTTAAAAAGTTTGCGTTCATCTCTTATCCCGCAGACCTTCATCTAGTCCCTTCTCTGTGCTCTTAGAAGCTAGAAGGATTTACAAGATGGATAAGATACACGGCTATTACGCTTGTGTTCCAGACAGTGGACTCCAAACGTGAAACAAGCACTGCATTATTCTTCCTTAGGTAATAGAAATGTTCATGCAAGGTTGTGTGTAAACGTCCTGAGTAAATTGAATTAAATGGAATGTGCTAACAGAAGTTGCTATTTAAAGCAGCCCTGTGATGAAACTTTTGTGAAATAAAGAACTTAAAAAACCTGAAATCCAAATAAGCACACTCTCCTTTCTTTGTTCTATTCTCTTCTGTGTTGACTGAGTTCTAGCTGGCCAACCTCCTGCTTGGTTAATGGAGTGTAGCATCCACCAACTCAGTGACACCGGAACCCCTCCAAAGGACGTAAATCATCTAGCGTTGTACAGTCTCAGCTATTAAATAGATTTTAATTCTTTTCAGCTTGGGTGGGTGTGATTTGCATCTTTCCTAACAGACAGGCATCTGCAAGTGTTTCGCCGGCAGAAGCTCATTAAAAATCAGTGCAAATCCTGACAGTGTCTCTAGCAGCAGGCATTAACTTGCAGGAACCCTTGTAAGTGGATTGTGTTTCCAGTATCAGTGAAGCTTCCTCACTTGTCTCATGCCACCTTGAAAGTTTAGTCCTGTAAGACATGAGTAGCACCGTTCAAGAAATGCTGATCTTTTAATAAGCCCTAGGGGAACTGTCAGAGACACGAAACCTGTAAAATGAGAGGGAAGTTGAAATTCTCAGATTGTTTATTTATTGAAATTAATTTATGGTATGAATTAAGCTAAGAAAATTACTTTCTAATTTGAACAACCAGACAGCCTGCAGGAATTTCCAGCAATGTTCGAGAACACTGTGGTAAAGCCGGCATTTCCGTCGAGATCCTTTAACACTCCCTTTCATTTTTGTAAAAAGTTTGCAATTAGTAATTTCAGGGAAGCAGCTTTGTTGTTGTGTCATACTGCTCATTGAGCTGAAGACTTTTGGGGAAAAGCAGCGTTTGCAGAGAGACCCAGGGTATAATAGCTGATCCCACTGGTACGTGTCCCAGAGAAAGCAGGGCTGGAAGCTTTTAGTGTAGTTAAAAGATGCCGATCTGTCATTTGCATCCATTGAAACTGAGCAAGAGATTTCAGACTGAGCTTTATATTCTACTTCCGCTGAGAGCAGCTGGTGAAGGGCTGAAGATTCCATGTGAGTTGGAGACCTATCATCTGGTGTGTTTAATGCAATCCTGCCTCATCTTGGGAGCAATTTCTGGGACCTGATAATGATAATAAGCATATTCTTGCTGAAAGATAATGCTTGTGCTTATTAGAATGTGCAGACTGAGTAGGGGCTTTGGCATTAAAGGTGATAGTGGTGGGAGAAGGCAAGTATTTAGTAAAAGGATAGTGATGAGGGGAAGGCAGATATTTTGGATAAGGAAAGTTACAAATCCATGATTAAGAGCCTTAAAAAATGTTTATAAAGCGATAGCTTTTAAGTACCAGGAAGAGAAAGTGTCCAGTCTCTAGCTTCCTTTATAAAAATCTGCTTTATCCTTGGAGGGTGACTTTCTTTGTTGTTCAAAGTCAGCCCTTTCCTCCAGGGATATGTTTAATTAATCATCTTCCACTAGTGTTTGTGCCAATTTGACCATTCTTTCCCCTTCTGCTGCCCCCCCCCCTTCCTTGACTTAAAGAGTAATTTATGCAACCACGACTCTGTTTTTAACTTGCAGTACATTTTCTGCAGACTGAGTTTATGTGGATAAAATAGAACACTCCACTGTAATCGCTTCTTTCATTGGGTTTTGTTCTCTGGTGTTCGATTTGGCTGGTGTGGAGCTTGCGAGCGGGTGTGCTGTATACCTCATTATGGAAAGCACTTTGAGAGGCCGCCAGGACCCACTAAACTGAGTTTCAGAATGACCTCCCTTTGGCAGTCAGTCCGTCAGTCTCTCCCCATTGCTAAGCCATACCTGCTCACCGAGTCACGGGCTGTTGCAGCTGATAAAGCTCCATTTTCTTTTGTTCTTTCTTTCTTTCTTTTTAAAAATATGCTTGACATTGTTTATTGTCATTAAGGAATTGTATAGAGGCTTTTAAAAAATTAATTAATTTATTTTTGGCTGCGTTGGGTCTTCCTTGCTGCGCACGGTTTTCTCTAGTTGTGGCAGGCGGGGGCTACTCTTCGTTGTGGTGCACGGACTTCTCATTGCGGCGGCTTCTCATGTTGCGGAGCACTGGCTCTAGGCGCGAGGGCTTCAGTAGTTGTGGCACATGGGCTCAGTAGTTGTGGCTCACGTAGTAGTAGTTGTGGCTGAGTAGTTGTTCCACTGAGCCACCAGGGAAGTCCCTAAAACTCCATTTTCAGTGGAAATGAAATTTTTTGTTTTTCCTTCGTAAGAGGACACAAATGCCTCTTAAAATGGTTTGAATATCAGGAGATCCACAGAGTTGAGAAGTCTTACAGGGAATCAGTGGAGCCTGAAGGGATTCTGTTTTGAGAAGTCCCAGAACAGGTGCAGGACTGGGCGGGTAGGGGGAATTCCTTGCAAAGTTAGAATTCAGCTGCTTATCTTGGGGACACAATCTGTTTTAGCCAAGATGAAGAAAAAAAAGTAAAACACTACTAACACCTTTGGCATGACCTAGTGATATTATTGATGGGAAAAAAATCTCAATATTGTGAACTTAATCCAGCCACTCCAAATGTGTGAATTACTTTTTCAAGATACACTTTAACCCTTGTGACAACAGCATTTACTTGTGGAGTGGAATGTTGTATTAGGCAGGTTCATTATGATCAGTGATCTTCCTCCCACTGAAACTCATTCTGTTACTTTCTTAAAAACCTTCAGTAGCAGACTTCCTTGGTGGCGCAGTGGTTGAGCATCCGCCTGACAATGCAGGGGACACGGGTTTGATCCCCGGTCCTGGAAGATCCCACATGCCACAGAGCAACTAAGCCCGTGTGCCACAACTACTGGGCCTGCGTGCCACAACTACTGAAGCCCGCACACCTAGAACCCGTGCTCTGCAACAAGAGAAGCCACCGCAATGAGAAGCCTGCGCACCGCAACAAAGAGTAGCCCCCGCTCGCCGCAACTAGAGAAAACCCGAGTACAGCAATGAAGACCCAAGGCAGCCAAAAATTAAAAAAAACGAAAACAAAAAACCTTCAGTAGCTCAGGCAGCCTCTGGGTCATGCGCACAGAAAGTCTTAACAATCTGTTCAGCCTCATATTCGGCATTGCCCCTGTTCTGACCATACCTGCCTGCTTTGCCTGTTTGGATGCCCAGCCCTCTCCCCGCCCACATACTCAGTGATGCCCTATTGGCATGTGGGGTTTAAGCTTAAGTGTCTCCTCTTCCCTGTCTCCTCAGTCCCCATTAGGACTGCCTGCTTCCAAACTCCCCTCACATCCTCTGTGGACCTCTGTGTTCCAGCTTTCCTCCTCTGTGGAACAGATCACCCTAAAACAGTGGCTCCTTGGGTCATTCAAGGAGTTGCGAAGTAAAATGACTTCCTTTGTTTGTTGGTTAGTTTCTACTTAATTACATTTTAAGCCTGGCAACCTGGATAATGAGATATTATGTGTAAACCATGTGACGTTAGACTCAGTTTTCGTTAGATCAGTTTTAGCCCTTTTCATGTGCTGAGATGGGTGGAAAGAGGACATATGTTAATATAGCAAATAAATAGCCATTCTTGCTTTTCTTTGTTTTCTTTCATTATTTGCCCCTAGCAGGGGGTTTACGCAGAATAAGCAAAAGAAAGAGAACTCCCCAGAACAAAAACAAAAGTGAAAGTGATTTTAAAATCCTGACTTCCTGTTTTATTGTAAATTAAATAAACACCAGGTAGTGTTTCCTTTAATTTTTTTTCATGTTTTTTTCTCAAATTAATGTTTGAGGAATGGTTGGGAGTTTTCATATAACCCATACATCTTTTATATAGACAGATGGTAACATGGAATAAACTCTAGATTTGGAGTCAGATGGGCTTAGGTTTGGGTTTTGTTTCTGTCATTTACTTGTAAGCATACTACTTGGAAAAAGGGGAAAAGTAGAAATAATAATAGTTTCTCTTGGCCAATTGGAAAGATTCAGTTCAATCCAGCTGACCCGTGTCTGAAAGTATATGTGTATATTTGAAATGTGATAGTAACGTTTTGGTCTTCAGCATCTGCGTGCTTCTGTGTATTCTGGTGTTAAATGTAAATGTGATGACAGGTCCATCTCCCTGGAAACTAAGGTAGTGAGAAGGCATGGCTCTGTTCTAACTCTTTCCTTTTGTTTAGTATCATAGGGTTTTAGATAAGACAGGATTTTTATTTGACAGATGGGGAAACTGAGGCCCAGAGGATTAAATGAACCATGCAAGTCCCTGTAACACGTGAGAGGTGGAGTTGGGGACTTTGTCCAGTGTTTTATTGTATTGCTAGGTCACTGCCTGTTCTACTGTTTTCCCGCGGTCTTTCCCTCCCCTTCTCCCTCCTCCTCAACCTGGTCCACCTTCCACTAGGGTGCGTGTATGCGCACACACACACACACACACACACACACACACACACACACACGGCAAAGATCAAGATCCAGGCTCCTTTTCCACGGGAGCTGCCAATACCATTCCTGGCTAGACATGACCCATGGTTGTTGGTCACTTACAACAATAGCTTATTTTAAAGAGCTAAATATAATTTTTTCTTTCCAGGTTTTCCTTTTCATCTGTAGTTTTGGGACCCATGTGATATCCATTTTTTTTTCTGCAGTATGTGGGCCTCTCACTGTTGTGGCCCCTCCTGTTGCGGAGCACAGGCTCCGGACGCGCAGGCTCAGCGGCCATGACTTACGGGCCTAGCCACTCCGCGGCATGTGGGATCTTCCCGGACCGGGGCACGAACCCGTGTCACCTGCATCTGCAGGCAGACCCTCAACCACTGCGCCACCAGGGAAGCCCCATGTGATATCTTTGAAGCGCCTGCATTATTTTCTCTTTTTCTCAGTTTCTGTGGACCGAATTACCATGACAGGTATCTCAGTGAAAGCTTGATACACATATTCCTGAAAACCTCAAGTTCCACAAAATCACTCATTGGAAAGAATACGGCTTGCAGAAAATAGAGGATCCGGCTGACCACTCTAAATCTATGCTAATTTGCAACTAGAGCACTGACAGCAACAGTAAAAACCTGAATAAAAAGCACAATTCAGAAGACATATTAAATTCCTACTGTATACAGAAACCCTTTGGTAAATATAATTTTAACTTATGAAAAGATGTGAGGCTTCTTGATGGAAGGGGACGTAGGGAAGGAGGTGAGACTGGTGGGTATTGGGAGCAAGAGAAAAGCCCAGAGCTCTGGGAGATTCCTGCAGAGTGAATGGCAGAGGGACGCCTAAGACGCGAGGCCCAGCAGGCGCAGACCACGGTGGGCATCGGGCACAGTGGGCTCTGGTGCTACACGGAGTGTCTGCTTCATCTTACACTTTGTGTCCAGCTGCTGTCACTTGCACGTACAAAGCAGTGATGTGGGGCAAACGTGTATGAACGAGTGTGACTCCCGCTTTGTGCTCAGCCAGTCCCCTCTTGCCCGTCTAATTTACATGACAGAAAATGCCGGGTAGCGACAGACAATATCTAGTGATGCCGATGCCACTAAACATCACTGAACATACCCATTGGATTACCCATAGAGTAATTTTTACAAAGTATTTTGAATGTCTTATTCACTGTGAATGTGACAGTGGCCTGGGCTAAATATCCGCCAATACCAGAAAGTAAAGATACCGCAGAGGCCTTTCCTAAGAACTTGAATGCCACGTTCCTGGTAAGCTAAGGAAACGATGAAAGGCCGAGGACCATGTTGCAGAGCTTTTCGAGGGTTTCAAACCTGGGCAAAATCAGTGAGCAGAACAGCAAACTGGTGAGACCCGGATAGGATCCTTTGTAGGAAGAAAAGACATCTTTCCCCAGTTAATAAGACAGTACTGATGAAAACTGTCTTCTCTGGGTCTGTAGCCCATGTCTGTCTTTTACTTTTCACATCTCACTTGTTTTTATTTTGACTAATCCTATGGAAATGTATTTTGTGTTATCTTGTATGCCAGTCATCATAAGATGACCCGTTGTCCAAGAATCCAAGGTTCACTTAACTGCATCTCAGCAGTCCCACAATTTGATGAGAGCTCCACCTAGCAGTCCCTTCTGTTCCTCGATCAGTTGTTCTCTGCCAGGCTTTCGTGTGCGTTAAGAAATTGGGACTGGGAAAGGACCACATTGTTTGTCAAATGGAAATTATACTCAGCATCGAAGCTTTGAATGCATGGGGAGAGGGGCGTTTTGACTTTTCTTCCTTTTTCAAGTGCAGTTAACCTGATATTTAGAACAATGACGAGAAAGTTCTAATTAACTTAATATGTGATAGATGGTAAAATAAGTGAGGTGGACAGTCATTTACAGAAGACATTTATGAAACTACAGACTTTGGGGAGCTCTGCTTTTCTCTAGCTCCCTTCCAGTTCTGCTCCCTAGGTCTGGGACTCTTTCTGTCTGAAGGCCACCAGGAGACCTCAGCTTGGGATCTATCCTCTCCTTCCTATTTTAGATCTGCAGTAAAGTTTTGAGGCTTTTTGCAAGCTTTCAACTCTGAGGTATTCTGGAAAACTGTAATTTTGTTTGTTCTCCGCTGTATGCATGTGGTTTCTTAAAACACGCGTGTGATTATTTTCTGCATCCTTTCCATAGCAAACATTTCCCCCTAAACTACAGGTTACAAAAGTGGGTTCTCGAGTGCATTTGGCAGTCTCCCTTGGAATGAACAACTTGTTACAATGTTGAGGCTTTCTAGGTGGCTTCCAACCTTGTGTTGGGGTTTGCCCCTCATGTTCAGAAGATAGACCTGCCCAGTGCATTCCATATTTTCCAGCAAGCCATGCGGTGCTATTGAGTTATTATGAAACTTAATTTGATGATGATGAGGGTGGTCTATAAAATAGCACTTTGGGTAGTTTTTCCCATAAAATAGCAATTTGTGGAAGACCATTAGCATGTAGCCCGGACTCTGGAGCTAGATTATTTGGGTTTGAATCTCAGCTTTGCAACTTTTTTTTCTAGTACTTTTGTTTCTTTTTACTGTTAAATTTTTAATCTACCTGGAATTTATTTTGGTAGAAGGAGTCAAGTTTGGCTCTGGCTGTTTATTCTTTTTAAAATGATATTTTAAATTATTTTGGGGGTGAAATATTATGTAACAAAGTTTACCATTTTAACCACTGTGAGGTGTACAATTCAGTGGCATTAAGTACATTTATAACTTTTTAGCTGTGTGTTACGGATCAAGTCATTTTACCCCTCTTTGTCTCAGTTTCTTCATCTGAGAAACTGTTATCCAGTGGGCATAACATCCCCGTTAAGTTTTTATGAGCTGATAAGCTCATAGAAAACGCTCGATGTGCCTGGGAGACAGTAAGTGCTCGATAATGATTAGTGGCCATGGTGACTTATAGTACTGGCAGGACCCGCATTTGCTGGAAGGAACCATCGATGAACTAGTGCCGTATGTGTGGTGCATATATATATATATATGAACACTTAGGTGGGGCAGTTATTGCCCGCTGACCCAGTGTGAAGACCAGAGAATTCTCACGGCAGACACTGAATAATTTTGCGTCCATCATTTTTGTGTCCACTTTAGCATGGGACTAATACGCAGTTTGAACTTCAGTAGGAAAAAAAAGACTTTCTAAGATTTGGATTTCAAATTGTTTGTGAAGCAAGTTAATAATGAAAAGATAAAAACCTATGTTGATTTCAAGTTTAAAGCATAATTCAAGAGGCTGAGAGCGGGTAGACTTCTGAATATATTCCATGCACACTAGCTCTTTTCAGAACCTCTGATACAAAGCTCTTGCTTTACAAAAATGTGAGTAACAATTATTTGTTACGCATGAATTGTAGATGAAATAAATTGACCAAAATGAGAGGAAAAAGAGAAGTCTCCAGAAAATGAGCATTTTGTTTACATTTAAATCTTCCAGAAACCATATATTCGAAAATAATATACCAGTTAAATATATTTTCTTAAATAATTTAGATAAACTGCCTTTCTATTATAGTTTCTAATAAGTGATGTGAAGCACTTTCTGTTTCATTATCAACAATCTTATTCCTTTTTGGTTCAGCAAGAAACTTCCAGCTAGATCTGTAAAAAGGATACAGAAATCATCTGAAACTATTTCTAGACTTAAAATTCATGTTCCTACAATGGAATATACTATATTCAGTCACCATCACAAAAATGCCTTTCTTATCAGTGCTGCCCTAGCTAAGTGTGAACTTTAAAAATGGGAAATCAGGCACTTTGTAGACAGTCCACACTTTGTTTCGTATTTTTGCGCTAAGAAAAAAAATTGCCCAGGTAAGTGTTTCTGGAAGGAGTCAAATTTCTCAATTGCCTTGGTAGTTTAGCCTACAGTATTTTTGTTGTTTTAGGAATTGATCGTGACCCTAAGTATAACTGAAAGGACACTCATTTCTAAAGCATGGATCTTGATTGGTTCCTAAAAGGTGAGTGATAATATAGCAATGAAATGCTGTCATCATATTACACACACTCGGTCAGCGTGTCAGTATAAAACTATCATTATCATTGAACTGTACAGTAACACACGGGACAGAATGCTATAGTGGAAATAGCACTGGATTTTGGTTCAAAAAGTCTGAATTCCAGAACTCATCATGGCTCTCAGGCCATGGAACCAAGCCTTTGGGTTTCAAGAAGTTGTGATTGGAAAGAGAAAGACATTGGCTTTATGGTAGCAGCTGCTGGAGATCCTTTGCTAGCTCATTTTCTTTTGTCAGTTTTCACTTTTTTCCAGGGTAACGTCATACAAGACCACTCCTTATTTATATGCTGATGTCTTCCAAACCTACATTTTAGCCAAGACCTTTCTTATGGGCTCCAGACCCAAAATCCAGTGGCCAACAAACAGACCATGCTGTTGCTCCATAGATACATTAGATCAATGTATCAAAAGCTAAATTCAGCATGACTCTCCTCTCCCACCATTAGCCACAAACCTAGTTCTTTTTTTGAGCAAGTAGCATGCTTCCGGGCATTTACCCAAGCCAGAAACCCCAAGATGCCCTCAGCTCTTTCTTTCTCTTCACTTTCTATATTTAACAGAGTACTAAGCACTGCCAATTCTGCCTCATAAATGTCTCCCTTATCCATTCCCTCCTGTTGATGGTGGTGGTGATGGTGAGGATGACGACGGTGATGATGACCATTCTTCCCTGTCAAATGTCTTTGCCTTACTTCCGGCCCTTCTCATTTCTCACCTGGATTTTTGTCACCACTCTTTTTAACCATGCATCCCTGCTGAA
>NW_006793498.1:3165817-3184171 GCF_000442215.2 Lipotes vexillifer | reverse complement strand
CGGGCGCTGGTGGGTCGGGAGGAATTTCCCCCCCCTGCCTCTGGTGGTCTCCCAGATACTTGTCCAGAGACTCAGCTTACAGGTCAATGCCTCCTTGAAGCCTTTCTCAACCTTTCAGACAGAATTGATATTTAACCATGCTGATAAATATAGATCTAATTCATTGTACATTTTCTTTGATTTCTCTTCCTCCCCTGTTGGACCCTGAGTTACTTGAGGTTATGAATCGAGTGTTCAATTCATGTTGCTCTATACAACATCTGGCATGTTGTGCCCAGCTTGTAGAGACATCCAGTAAATGACTGAGTGAGTGTAGATGGTTTTACTTGTGGTGGGAAGGGATAGGGAAGATGCCACACAGCCTTGGGAGTGCCCCCCGACCTGGCCAGCATCTGTGACTTACTGCTGAGTAGGCTCACCTGTGGTGACTTTGCTGGGCTCTCTCCAGTTAGATACGTACTCTGGGACCAGAGCTGCAAACTACAAGCCAATACTTTTTTTTTTCATCTCTATGTTGAGCTTTTTGATAGGCAAAGGTACTGAGGTTGGACATGACCAAATGAACACAGTGAAATATGCACCTTCTCTCGGGCATTTGTATGCACTGTGGCTGTCCCAGCCGTCCCACTTTCAGTTCACGACCACTGGCACTCACTCTATGTTTCTCTAGTGCTGTCACTTTCCTGCTCTCTTATTGACGACTTCAGACTTTGTCTCTCCTGAAACCGTTAACATCTCCTCCCTCCCTCCCTCCCTCTCAGCTATTTGGGCTTGTGGGCAATCAGAAGGGAACTTCGCTGTGTGCCCACCACCCTATCCGCTCAGTTATCTGCATCTGTGCCCAGATCCGCTCGCTGCCTTACCTCCGTTGCCGGAGAGTAACTGTCCACGTCCCTGTGGAAGGCTGCCACCTCCACCTTCTTAAGATCGTCACACTGGTTCCCTCTGCTGGAGCCCCACAGGGTTCCCCGGTGTCCCTGCCGTATGGCCCCTCCTCCCACCTTAGGGCTCTTCCATTTGCTGTTCATCCTGGGGAGACGCTCATCTCCCCAGATATTCCCATGACTTCTTCTCTTCCTTCCTTCAACTCTTCACTCATTTTCACTTTATTGGTGAATTCTCCCTGGTCATCCTGTTCAAATTTGCAGTCCCCTGCTCCAGACTTCCTATTTCTTTATCCTACTTTATTTTTCTCTATTAGTTTTGTTTAGGTCACACCCCGCTAGCCTGTAAGCTCTGGAGGGCAGGGATTTTGCCAGTGTTCACTGCTTTTTGCCCACTGCTCAGAACTATTCCTGGTACCCAGTGGGTTGCACAAAAAGTATTTGTTGAGTGACTCTGTTGCAAAGAAGCTTTCCCAAATAGAAAAGCATGATGAATTGTCCTTTTCCCTCTCTTAAAACTATAGGCTTCATTTGAAATTTGAAGTTTCAATTTTATCCAAAAGATAACAAAGTTGAATTTAAAATTCCCCCAAATAATGTGTCTATTTTCAAAGAAGGACAGACAAGTGAAACAATAATTTATGGCTGCTCTGAGCATTTTTATACACATAAAATGTCATTAGTGGTAAAAATAGTATTTTTATTATGTATTAGAAGATTACTATGGATTTTCAAATAGACTGATGTATAAGACTGGTTTCTTATGGAATATTACATTTAAATATTATAGTAACTTTAGATTTCTTGAATCATATCTACTTAAAAATATCACTAGCAATGTCTTTAAGGGTTTTTTTTTTTTTTTAATTTGTGGTAATGATTCCACCTTTGACATTATCAGCAATATGTTGAAACTGGCTCAGAACCTGTGGGTGGCTTTTAAAATTTTGTCTCATTTGAGATTAGTCAACCGCTGATATAATTGACACCATATGATATAAATTTTGAATTCTGTATGATTTCTATTTCAAAGTGATGGCTATTACCCACACTCTTCTTGATGTTTAACGCAAGTATTTGGGGAACTTGAATAATGGATTATCTGGCTAGTAGAACTGTGATTTAGTTGAGAGTTAATAAAAGGAAAGATTCATTTCTTTATCTTAGAACTCTTTAGAAATGTACTAATGTGTTTCCATGCCAGTTAGAAAGTCTCTTGGAGGGTCAATAATTTTATCTTTGGTAGTTAAAGATCTTACATGGTTTCATGCCTGAGATTATTTACAACATTGCAAAAAACGATAATATTTGATTTGCCTCTAAAAACCTCCTTTTAATGAGAGACCAAATCAATAATAAAAAATATAAAAGCATTCCACCCTCTTTACCTTGGGGGGGGCAATATTAACTTTCCTAATGTTTTTATTTTCTATTTTTAAAATATATAATAAAAGAATCTAATTAATTGATGCTTATAGTTTTCTGACGTTCTGTAGACTCTTTCACAGTATATTTGATTTCAAAAGCTAACAAAGGTAAAAATCCTGGGAAAAAAATTATGGTAAGGTCATTTTTATTATAAAGAGCTTTCTTTCAGCAAATAACATTTCTCTTATGGTTGAGAGTTGTTTTTTTTTTTTTTAATAAATTTATTTATCTATTTATTTATTTTTGGCCGTTTTGGGTCTTCGTTGCTGCGCATGGGCTTTCTCTAGTTGCGGCGAGCGGGGGCTACTCTCTGTTGCAGCGCGTGGGCTTCTCGTTGCAGTGGCTTCTCTTGTTGCAGAGCACCGGGCTCCAGGCGCACAAGCTTCAGTAGTTGTGGCGCATGGGCTTAGTTGCTCCGCGGCATGTGGGATCTTCCCGGACCAGCACTTGAACCCATGTTCCCTGCATTGGCAGGCGGATTCTTAACCACTGTGCCACCAGGGAAGCCCCTGGTTGAGGTTAATATTTACGCAGTCAGCTCACAACTGTGCCTTGTTTCATTCTGGGTAGTAAACCTGGAATGATAGTAAACTCCAGCCAGACTGAGGCCATGGAGTTCAAGGTTGGCCGCTCTGTCTTCCTTCCTGCTCCCTGCTCTGTTCACAGAAAGTCCACTTTCCTCCTTTAACTCCAATATACTCATGTGAGTTTGAGCCCTTAGAGCTCTTGGGACTCACTTTCTTTGCATTCCCCAGTTACTCATTGTGCAGCACTTGCCGGATCCCTTAATCGCCAGTAACTAGTTTTCCTCTAGTTACAATGTGACAGAGACTGTCCATGAACTGGCTGGTGAGTGATTGTCACCAGCTGCTCAACCTTAGTCCAGCAGCAAGGTATTTGTTTCATTTTAAATACTCTATCGTGTGCTTTACTGAAGTGCTCTTTGAGCTCTAGAACCTCACAGGGAAAGCTCCAGAGACTCTGTTCTCCCTCTCGCACCCCGGAGAACCCAAGGGCTCCTGCCCTGCTCACAGCACCCGAGCAGTTGCCCTTAGTCTGACCTGCCAGGGGGCTGGCCCACACACTCCCTTTTCCCCGCCTAGGGTCTCAGCAGAGCCCCATGCTATGTCTCCTTTGGGCTCCTCTGCACCCTCGAGGACCCCCGTTCCTGCGGTTATCTGTGACTGTGCCTCTTCTCACATGTCTCTCTCGAATTTTACCATTGGGCTGTGTGTCTCTCTTCCTTTCTGCTCTGTGAGATTGTTAAAGCCGAAGCCATGCCCTAATTTATTTCTTTTCTCAACTGTCATTTGTTGAGTTCCAGGCACTGCTATTCACTGTTCTTCCCAACATTTATGAGGTGCAGTTGCATCAAGCACATAACAATGGTTGGCAGTGTGATGAGTGTATATGTGTATATAGATCAGTGGATGGAGGTAGAGAACACTGTTAGGTAAGGTGAGTGCTGATTTAGTGGTACTTGTCATAGAGCTGCCTAATAACGTTGATGGTGTAGATGTGCCATCTGTCCCTGTGTAATTCCCCGAAGTTGTCCCCTTCACTCAGGCTTCCAGCCTGGCATGGTTAGTAATTTCTGTTATTCTGGGAAATTGTAAGTTCCAGGATAATGTTTGTATTTTGTGACCATTTTAGAAAGCATTCTTTTTTTTCAGTTGTGATAAAATAACATGTAGCGTAATATTTACCATCTTAACCATGTTTAAGTGCCCAGTTCAGTGGCATTAAGTACCTTCATCTTGCCGTGTACTGTCACCATTGTCCATCCACAGAACTCTTCTCACCTTGCAAAACTGAAACTCTGTACCTACTAAGTAATAACTTAACATCTTGCCTTCCCCCAGCTTCTGGCAACCGTCATTCTACTTTCTGTCTCTATGAGTTTGACTGCTTTAGGAACCTCGTATAAGTGGAATCATACAGTATCTGTCTTTTTGTGACCGGCTTATCTCACTTAGCATAACGTCCTCAAGGACATGTGGTAGCATGTGGCAAACTCTGCTCCCTTTTTAAAGCTGAATAATAATCCATTGTATGTATAGACCCACATTTTGTTTATCCATTCATCCTTTGACGGAGATTTGGGTTATTTCTACCTCTTGACTATTGCAAATAATGCTACTTAAAGCAACCATGTTCTATGAGAAAATTAGTATTTCTCATTTTAAAGATTATTACTGTTAATGGGCTGTTTTCATTATGTCTCAGAGCAAAAGTTCTGTTTAAGGAAATGGGAAATGATTCATTAGCTAAACAGAATCACCAGGGAATGGGGTCATTTCAGAGAAACTGTAACCACCTAAAATGTTTTTGTTTTGAGTAATTTTACACAAAATCATTAAAAATAGACACTGCCCTGCTCTCTTGAACAGAACATTTGAAAGACAGTTTAGGGCTTCCCTGGTGGCGCAGTGGTTAAGAATCTGCCTGCCAACCGCAGGGGACACAGGTTCGAGCCCTGGTCCGGGAAGATCCCACGTGCCGCCGAGCAGCTAAGCCCGTGCGCCACCAACTACTGAGCCTGTGTGCCTAGAGCCCGTGCTCCACAGCAAGAGAAGGCACCGCAGTGAGAAGCCCATGCACCACAACAAAGAGTAGCCCCAGCTCACCGCAACTAGAGAAAGCCCGTGAGCAGCAACAAAGACCCAACGCAGCCAAAAATAAATTAAAAAAAAAGACAGTTTAATTCCCAAATATGTTAACTATTGCTAGGTTATTCAGCGTTGTGAGTATTATTTTGGTGCTACTAGTACATTGTGCTATAATATTTAGAAGGGCTCTGACCATTACATTTAAAATACTTAAATTTTAATATGTCTGTATATTTCACTCTGTTACTATTTCTTATTTTTAGAAGCACGCTTTCTTATGGCTACCTCCCTTTAAAAAATCTTTTTGTTGCTTCTGAAATGCAG
The DNA here is from genome assembly GCF_000442215.2 of Lipotes vexillifer. Classification (NCBI taxonomy): domain Eukaryota; kingdom Metazoa; phylum Chordata; class Mammalia; order Artiodactyla; family Lipotidae; genus Lipotes; species Lipotes vexillifer. The sequence goes on along the minus strand of NW_006793498.1, from coordinate 3,178,926 downwards.
TGGGACTGAAACAGTCAATAATAGTTTTTGTTAGAATTGTGTTTAAGAGTAAAAGCTTCTGAGTGAGCCTTTCAGAGATTCTTTAAGTAAAATGATTATACTTTGGAACAGGAATTTCCTGCCACCCGCCAATTCCATCTGCGGTGGTCTTTTAAAATATTATTTCCTCATTTCTGGGGCAACACTTTGGATAGGAGAAGTACAAGAAAGAAATCAGCTTTTGCTATCAACATTTCAGTAATGCAGTTGTTCAGGAAAAGGCCACCTATAGGTAATTACCTCTTTAGTACTTTGTGGGCTTAATAGGTATCAGCTGCTAATAAAATCACCAGGCCAAGAGGCTGTCATTATATCCTTTTTGGCATTTCCCAAGACTAATTTCTATATCTTATTTCCTCCTTCAGCTTGGGAAAGGGAGCCTTCAAACCAACTTATAGGTTTTTCACTCATAATACACAATTATTTTTTTCTATTCTTTCATCTCTGATTTATTATTATCATGAGGCATTTGTACATATGGTGTGCTTCATGTGCTTGCCAGCTAGATTTTAAACTCCTTCCCAGCCCAGGCCTTTTTTTCTTGCTAGAAATACTGCATTTGGAACCCAGCATTAGCTAACATAATGAGAGAGACTATTCTTAGAGTCCTTCCCTGTGTGCCAGGTGCTGCTCTAAGGACTTTATATGTATCATCTCATTTAATCCTTCCAATAATTCAGTGGAGCCAGTACTATTATTATCCTCATATTACAGGCAAAGAAACTGCGGCATAGAGAAATCAAGTAATTATTTCCAAGTCTACACACTAAGTGGTGGGATCAGGATTTGAACTCCAGCTGTCTGACCTAAGAATCTACTTTCCTGCCACATTTACTCAGTGAATATTTATTAAGCTCTTACTGTCTACCGGTGAACAATGTAAAGATCCCAGCCTTCATGGAACTTTCATTCTAGTAGAGGAAGAGAGAAAATTAACAACCAAAATGCATGAGTAAATTGTATGCTATTTTAGAAGGTTATCCAAGTGCTAAGACAAAAAAGAAAATGTAGAACAGAGGGAGGGGGGTTAAGATGGACATGCTGACATTTTAAGTAGGTAATCAGGGAAGACTTCGTGGTTCATACGGAGGAATTGTTTAACAAATCTCTAGTGTTTGACAAGATTTTTTTTATTGATCTCTTAGAGATGTAGCATGAAATCTTGGTTGACTCACTCGAAACTTTTATGAATCCCTCTTACTAGTTCTGCCTGTTTAACACTGGAAGTGTCTGGTGGTTTTATCTCCAGAGTCAAGGATGAGTCAGCCCATGGGCTCTGCTTCACTGCCTGGAGTAGGCTCCCTTACTCCAGAGCATTTCCAAATGTGCAGTTGTCCCGGGAGTGCCCCATGGGGGCTGAATCATGGGGCTGGGCGGGGTGTCTGTGCTGAAAGAGGAGGGGCAGTCCGACACCCAGGACATTGTGGAGCGCTCCCCTGTAAAAGGATATAGCCGAGATTCTTCTGGAGAGACCCCTGCCTACCTAGAAGAAAAGGGATATGGATTGTCCAGGCAGGGCAAGCGGCCCCAGACCATCCTTCCACCCAAGCATTATCTCTGAACAGTGGACCCAGGAGGGACCAAGCAAGAGGGTGCAGATGGCCTGACACAGAGTGTCCCTTCAGTACAAGGAAGACATTGGGTCCCATAGGCTTGTCTGTGGGTCAGGGGGTTAGATTTATATGTGAAGGACACATATTTCACCCAGTTATTGAGACATCCTGATAGGCGCTAATAGGCTAAAATTAAACTTCCATGGTAACATGTTTATCCTTCAACTCAAAACATGTCTCGTTTGGTCCTTTTGGAACTGGGTGTGATTCGACCGCCAGTGATCAGGCCTTTTCTTCTGACCAGAAAGCAAGACGTTGCAAATGAGGTTGCCAGCTGTGCTGGTCCATTAGGCTTCTGCTGGCGGCTGTGGCGGCTGATAGCTCAGCATGTCGTCGGTGGAGAGTGGGAGGCCTCGTCCAGTCCCTCCTGAGGCACCACTTTCCTTTTTTATACAAAAACAACATCGTGCCTCTGAGGGTGCTGACTGCATACCAGATTCCACTGACTGTTTTTCTACCCTCCTCTGCTCATTTTTATTCCTTTGGCTACTTTATTTTAGGGCTTTGCAAAGCTTGTTTTGGCCGGGTCGAACTTATTGTTTTATTTCTGGCTGCTCTGCTCTCATGTGAACGTTCCAATTAAGAAGTAGACACGAGGGGGACGTGGTTCTGGAGTTCCGGTTTGCTGCCCGGCTGTTTGCCCAGAGCTGCGGTGGACCCCGCTCCCCAGGGCCAGGCTAGACCGCTGGGCAGGTTTCCAGCAAGGAAGGACAGAGTCCAGCTTGGGGGTAGGCAACCGGGCACCATGACACATGCTCTTCGTCCTGGAGAAAATATTAGGACCTGGTCAAAGATCACGTACTTTTAGTCCGGAGCTTTGGGATCCTTTAATGCCTCCTGATCAGGCCTCAGAAACGGATCTGTTATTATTATTATTTTTAAAATTAGAGATACGGACAAGAACAACTGACCTTCCCTAACCGCAGTCCTACAAGGCCGACCCAGCAGTGGTTCAGAACTACCTACTGGTTTAGTTCTTGCCTCTGCCACTTACTAGCTCTGTGACCTCAGGCAAGTTACCTAACCTCTCTGGGCCTTGGTGTCCACACATACCAGGGAGTTACAACAGCACCTGCCTCCCTAGGTTATGGTGAAGATTCAGTGAGGAAAAAACCAGATTTTCTCTGATTGTAGCCACCCGATGATATGAAAACTCTATTGCAGATCGGATTTTTGTTGCTCTGATTGTATCCCAAAAACAGTTGAGTTGGAATTTAGAGTAAGAATCTCACTGAGCAGTGGTTAACTCTGGATTGGCACAGGCTTTCGTTCCCAAGCCTGTTGTCTAAAACCGGACCCTTCCTGGGCCTGATCGCCTGCTCCTAGGAGAGCGCCACCTGTTGGTGGGTCTTGCTTTAGGTAGAAGCTGAGAGGGTGGATCACCGGTGTTTCCCCTGGGATAGTGGGGATCAGCTGGATATACAGGGATGCCCAAGTCACACCCTAGTACTTCTGGCCCAGACTTCAGGATTTTTTAAAGTGATTCCAGTATACCAACGAGATTGAGAAATGCTAGGCAAATACTTTATTTAGGGAAATAGCTCAAAAGTGGGTTCATTTATACCTCCATGTAGTTATAACAAAATTAGAGAAATAAACAACAAAAATAAACACAAATTCCTCATCACTGTTTATCTCTAAAGCTTACTTATCTTTCTATCACTCGGAAAGTACTGGGCTTCTCACAGCTCCTGACCCCTTTACCCAAGCTGGTTTGAGTTGTATTTCAAAATAAAGATACAAATTGCCTCCTTAACCCTTGCCTGTTATCTTTGAGCTCTTATTCTTTCTGTCTTTCCTGAGTTGGAGAACCTTCATTGCTCCCATCGTGGTCTGTCTGTAGTCGTGACTGGGACAGCCAGGCTCCTGCTTGCTGCTTGAGCTGTCTCTGTCTCTGGCATGGATCTGCCCTTTCAAAGTCCCAGTTAGGGACACTCACATCTGTGTGGGCACCATGAACTGACCGTCTGCTCACATCTTTAATAACAGCTAAGTCCTGGATCTCTTCCTCCTCCTGTGTGTGTGTGTGTGTGTGTGTGTGTGTACGTGTGTGTGTTTTAAAAGAGGGACCAGACCCCATTTTAGTTCTTTGCTTTCAGCTGATAGGAAGAATTTTGAACAAACTGTTATGTCATTTGTTCCATTGTTTATAATCGGATTATCCACTCTGGATTATCAAAATCGAAACGTCTTAATCCAGACTGACTTCCCCAGCCTTTCTGGGCATCTTTCCCATTGCGGTGGATGCCCAAGGATCCAAGGTGATTTCTGCGTGAGCCTAAGTAAATTATAGGAAAGCAAACCTGCTCGTTTTTTTGCACCCTCTTTTTCTCTTCCAATAAGAAAGTTAGTTGAGAATTAAATGATATTCAGACCCAAGCAGGAAAAGTAAGTCACGTATTTGAAAACTCATTCTAAACTCTTTAGTGAAACAGAGTGCTTATGTAAGATTAGGATAATTGGCAGTTGAAGCCAGAGTTTCTACTTACCAAGTTTCCTATAGCCACTTCCAGAATTTAGCCCATCAGGTGACATATTGTTTTCATTACTTTCTCTTTTGAACTTAATGTTTATAACTTTCTTATCCTCTGAGTCTTTACACAGAACATGTTGACTCTGTTTTTATTGCATTTTGGGCAAATAAAAATGCAGTGAAGATTTAATCACCGTATCTTCCTAATAATCTAGCTGTGGGACACATCATGATCTTGCAGAGTGGTCTCACGTGGGGAACTCAGTCAGGCCTTGCAGTTAGACGTACTTAGGTGTGAGTACGATTACTTATTTCTGTGGCTTTGGACAAGTCACATAAGCTTTCTGAGCCTAGTTTCCTCATCTTTAGGTTGGTGGTGACACTGCTCCTTGCGTTGGTTTAAATGAGGTACTAGATGCAAAGCTCCAGGCATAATGCCTGGCTTGATGGAAGTGCTCAAGGGATGATAACATTTACCCATCTGGATTTTAGCTCTTTATTTGTACTTTTTTTTAAGCACAATTAGAACCTTTTACCTTATGGTTCAATTCAGGGTTTGTGCCTTTCATCTTTCAAATGATAAACTTTTTAAAAGTAGCCCTCTGTGTTTTTCATTTCTGCAGAAATCATGTACTTAGTAAATGTTGATGAAAATGTCAATAATCTGGGTAGTGTTGCTAAACAAACAGGAAAGGAAAACTTTTGTTTCTTTCTGTTTTTCAGCTTTGTTTTAATTTAATCTAGGCATCTGTTTCTATTGATATACAGGCATTGAAAGAATCTAAGCTACATGTAGGTTTTGTGATTTCTTCCCTTTTAATTTAGAAACTGGTACACAAACCCAGGATGATAGGGGTGCGTTGCATAGGTAAATGCTCACTAACTCAGTGGACACGGAGGTCTGTTCATTTGGCTAGCATTGTAGGTTCGGGCGTGACAGGTGCCCGCCATTAACACCTTATAACTTTATTTATAGTGGATAATATAATACTCTCAAAAAAAGAATTCCTGGAAAAATACAAAATAACTCAATTAAAGGATTAGGGCGATACTGTTGGCCCGACCCTGGACAGCTGATAATTTTGCATGTGATTTTCCTATTGAAATTCTCAGAGACCTTAAGAGAAGTTTACTGCAGTGTGAATCATAGAAGGGGAAGGGAGAACAAGGATGAAAGTGGAGAGATGATCATACACTGTTTCATATTTCACTCTTTTTACATGATGAATTGTTGAAATAATTTTTAAAAATCCTTATATTCCTAGAATAAATCCCACTTAATCATAGTATGTTAATCTTTTTATGTAAGTGCTCAATTCCGTTTGCTCATTTTTAATTTAGGATCCACATCAGTATTTGGAAAGGAGATTCATATGTAGTTTCCCTTTTGTGTACTTTCTTTGTTGGGTGATGGTATCAATATTATACCTTGCTGTTTAAATAAGAATTTGGAAACTTCCCTTCCTTTCCATATGGTTTGAAATGGTTTAAATATTATCAGAATTATCCCTTAAAAGTTTCCTGGAATTCCCCCTCTGAAGCAATCTAGACCTGTTTTTGTCGATTTATGTGTGTATCTATTGGAAGGTCAGTCAGCGAGGTAGCTTTTTGACTTATATTTCATTATTATATTGACCTATTTAAGTCCCTCACCCACGTAGTGTGATTCCTTAAGTGTATCTGAAATATTATTTACTGAACATCTTCAATTCATACGGATTAAGCCCCTGCTAAATAAGGGTGAGGTGCTCTGTTGTTGTTGAGTTACTGTTTTCAAGAGTTGGTGGCTCTTTTTTATATTCAGTGTTTCATGGCATTTCACAATCATGTTTACCATTCCCAGATTTGGACGTTAAGGACGATTCCATATTTTTATTGTTGAGATGGTGATACTGTAAACTGTACTGTATGTTTGCATTACCCTATAGACCATTATTACTGTCTTTGGTACACTTGGCAAGGGAGCCAGTTTTACTGAAGGTCACGCGGCATAGTATCCATCCTTCATAGACACAATTGATTTATCTCTTTCTTGTACATTATGCGTGCTCAGTAATTCTAGTGAATGAAATACTTTAGTATCTACTCTGTGTTTGTTTGGGAAAAGTATAAAAGACGTGTTCTGAGAGATAATATGTTATGAATGCAAAATTGAATTAAATAAATGAAATATTAAGGTAACTGTGTATTCAGATATATTAAAGGATTCAATTTTACATATTTGTCCAGGGGAAAAATAATTTTCAGATGGAGCGAAAAGTAAATGTTGATTTGGTTGCCCTTACACCTGGCCTGAATTTACAAATTAATATAAAGAGCTAGGACTTCCCTGGTGGCGGAGTGGTTAAGAATCCGCCTGCCAATGCAGGGAACACGGGTTCGAGCCCTGGTCCGGGAAGATCCCACATGCCGCGGAGCAACTAAACCCGTGCACCACAACTACTGAGCCTGCGCTCTAGAGCCGGCGAGCCACAACTACTGAGCCCACGTGCCACAACTACTGAAGCCTGCACGCCTAGAGCCCGTGCTCCGCAACAAGAGAAGCCACCACAATGAGAAGCCTGTGCACTGCAACGAGGAGTAGCCCCCGCTCGCCACAACTAGAGAAAACCCACGCGCAGCAACAAATAAATAAATGTATTAAAAAAAAAATAGGGCTAAAACTGTTTCAGCAGTATTTTTGCTTTTCTGTATGAATTGGGCTATACAACGCTAGGAAACAGGAATCACAGTGCCATAGTAACAGTGGTGCAAAAAATGATAGTGTTGATCTAGATGTAGATGATAATGTTTATTTTAAAATGTGTTAAGGAAAAAGTATTGATAGTTGATAAGATTGTATTGGATTATGTTGAAGAGTTATTAACAAGATATTTTTTCCTTTTCTCATAGATTTATCTAAAAATAGACTGGTTGAAGTTCCAATGGAATTGTGCCATTTTGTATCACTGGAAATTCTTAATCTGTATCATAATTGTATCAGAGTCATTCCGGAGGCCATCATTAATCTGCAGATGCTGACTTACTTAAATTTAAGGTAGGTTGACTATAAAGGTTATAATCAAATTCGATGAAAAAAAATAACTGCTTGCATTTCCATCAGTTTTTTTTTTCTTTTTTTCTCTTTGATCTTTTCTGACCACCCTTTGAAGTAAATCACATGAGGATTATTGAAGAAATATCTTTTCTAATACATTTGTAGTGCCGTTAATTTCGTTTTTGGCACTAGACTTCTCTGAATGTCAATAGGACAAGATGTTTTGGTTTCTTAAAATAATTTATACAGCATCATTTATACGTTTTGACTGTTTGGTACTTGGAAACTTGTTGGTATATTTTCTTTGGGTATTGATGTAGATTTTGGAGGAGGAAGGTTGAAGGAAGTGGAAAAGGTTTGGGGGTTGGGACAAATTAGGGCTTTGCAGGTTTGGGGGGTTATTTGTGCCATTAGATTTGCTACCCAGCGCTGACTGAGCCTGTTCACTTTAGGCCACTGGAGAAAGTTAAGGAGGAGCATTGAGCAATTCCAGCAAGATACAAAGTTTGCTGTCTTTAGCCCATTAAATTAGGTCAGTGTTTGCTGAGGATGGGTCAGTGGTCTGTATTGACTGTGATTAAGCACAACACAGTGTAACCAATTAATGCACTAAGTAGCCCTGAAGTTAAGAAAACTATTTTAAGGTCTAACTTTTAGACTTTGCTGCTGTGACTGTCAACTTCTCTGGCCAGATTTTGACTCCTTGTTTCCTAAATTCTTGACTCACATCTGGGATGTCTGGAGAGAAGGGGAGCTGTTTTATCAAATCTATCTCTACTGTTAAAACAAAGTTGCAAAGTTCAAGCCTTTGTGCAGCCTTCACTCTTGTCAGTTGCATTATCTTAATGTGCAAAGAGTAGCACCTAACTAGCAAGGCTTGTGCTGTGTAACAATATGCCAAACTTTAAACGGCAGGATTCCTAATAAACCAGGTATAGCATTAATTTATGATAGATAATAATGTCTTTTTTTTTTTTTTAGGGTTTTTGTTGTTTGTTTGTTTGTTTTGGTTGACCACTGAGAGTTAGGAGTCTTCTGCAGCTTTCTTTGCAGTCAAAAATGGGTTTCCATTGCATTTCATTAGGACTGCATATCTTTTCATTTCATTAGGACTGCATATCTTTTTCCTTGGGAGTGAAAAATAAATCTTGGTCATGTTTTTAAGTGGCTCTTACTTATTTTTGGTAAATAAGATGTAGGTTACTATTAGGATAATCTAGAGGCTCAACATAATGTAACTTTCATTTTTCCAGGTTTCTAGTTCATTTGCGTTTTCTTGTGTAAGAGCTCATGCTGTTTCTTCTGCAACAGAATGTTGATTACCTTGTTGTCTGATGGAACCAGTAGAGTGGTGTCTACAGATATTGGCTCATTATCTCCCTAAAACATCTGCCTTTGAATACCAACCCATATAGGGGAAATAACCCAAGAGCTATGTAGTTGGTCTGTTTACTTCACTTACCTACTCCTGACACTTTCATCTCCAGCAGCCCTGCATGCAGCAAGTAAATAGATTTAACTTTGCATTGTTGTTTTAAATATATATACACTGAGAAACTTTTGGATACAGATGACATATTTCTTCTGGCATGATGTAAACTATAAAATTCTACAAATACTAGAGAATCTAATCTTAACTTTGTATTTTGCTTTAAAAGCATTAATAAAATTTGTTTTGATAGGGTGATTTTTATGTTGAGCCTAGTTGAGGGTAGAATAATGTTGCCATCTTCAGATGGTAGAAAGACTATATTGGAATATGAATCTCAGGAGTCTCTAATTCAAGAACAGAGAGAATTTGTTGAAACTGACAATGGTTGAAGAGGAAGTGTATGGAGTATTGTAAACAAAGTTTTGTGATGAATTTCTAAGTAAAGGAAAGGAAAGAAATAAAGGGATCATTAAGCACCCAACTTTTTAAAGTTTGTTTTCTGCTTGTAGTGGTTTCCTTTCTCATTCGGTTTAATATCTCTTTATCTTTGGTCCTATTTATGTAGCTCACTTTTATTTTGTTTTGGTTTTCTTTGCTCACATCTCCTACTTTTTTTTTTTTTTTTTTTGCGGTACGTGGGCCTCTCACTGTTGTGGCCTGTCCCGTTGCAGAGCACAGGCTCCGGACATGCAGGCTCAGCGGCCATGGCTCACGGGCCCAGCCGCTCTGCGGCATGTGGGATCTTCCCGGACCGGGGCACGAACCTGTGTCCCCTGCATTGGCAGGCAGACTCTCAACCACTGCACCACCAGGGAAGCCCCGACATCTCCTACTTTAATATTACCATGTGTTAAGACATATTCTCTAGTGTTGAACTCTTTAAAGGAATTGATAACTAAGTGGAGAAGATTAAGAAAAAGTATGTCTCTTACTTTTCAGAGATACTGTGTCAGGGTATATGAAAAATGTATGTACGTCCTCTAATCTCTTTGAAAGCCAGGTACTATATATACGTATATAACTATTATTATTATATTTTAATAAATTCACTAGGTTTTTAAAAAAATATTTACTTGTTTATTTGGTTGCGCCAGGTCTTAGTTGCAGCTCACTGGCTCCTTAGTTGCAGCACATGGGCTCCTTAGTTGTGGCACACGGGCTCCTTAGTTGTGTCATGTGAACTCTTAGTTGCAGCATGCATGTGGGATCTAGTTCCCTGACCAGGGATCAAACCCAGGCCCCCTGCATTGGGAGCATGGAGTCCTATCCACTGCACCACCAGTGAAAGTCCCTATACATATATAATTATTTTTGATGCCTTCTATCAAATTTACTTCATGAATGTAAACGTGTAATATAAAATAGTAACACAGGGCAATCTGTAAAGTGACCAGGAGATGGTCATCTTGTTTATTCAATTATAAGGCCTTTAATTCCTGTTTGATTATTGGGTTTAGTTGAAACATGTCCTCTAGGAATTGGGCCCTTGGAATTGAGTTATTTCTCAGTTTGGGAATAATTTAAGGTGGAATGTTATATTTGCGTAAAAGATTTATTTGTAGCTTGTGAAATGGTAGGTGACTTATCTGTTTATCTCCAAATGTATAATATCTAGAAAATACCAGTGCCATCTAATTAAATTGTAAGTCTTCTAAGATATGCTGAGTAATAACATCACATGATAGTCGTGTTGTCTATGTGAGTTTTTCCTGTCTTCAAACTCCCACCTCCACTCCCACAACCCACCTCCCCCCCAAGCTGGTAACCAGGAGGAATTTAGAATGTTGTGCTTGTGTGTGATCATGACAGACCTCCCCTTCATAACAACCAGGGTTGAGCACTGTGGCCTTTTCATGTCTTTTCTACCCCTCATGCAAACTAAGTCAACAAAATAAAAGGTATTTCTTCTTGGGTATGGTGAAGAGGCATGGTGGAATTCTGTTGACTCTTGGCCTTTGGAGGAGAAACTGCCAATCCATTTAACTGCAAAAGAAACAAGGCACTCAGGATGCTGCAAAAGGACTGCTTTGTAGGAGACCTGCTGAGTCCCCTTCAATCTAATTTTTTTTCTGTGATAGTTACAAATGAGATATTATGGCAGTGAAAAAAACCTCATATTCTATTTTTTAGTAGTCCATTTGATTGAGTGATTATTTTTTAATTGAAGTATTGTTGGTGTACAGTAGTATATAAGTTATAGGTGTACGACATAGTGATTCACAGTTTTTAAAGGCTGTGCTCCATTTATAGTTATAAAATATTGGCTGTTTTCCCTGTGTTGTACAATATGTCCTCGTAGCTTATTTATTTTATACATAATAGTTTGTACCTCTTTATTTCCTACTCCTATATTGCCCCCCACTTCCCTCTTCCTACTGGTAAGCTCTAGTTTGTTTTCTATATCTGTGAGTCTGTTTCTTTTTTATTATATTCACTAGTTTGTTTCATTTTTTAGATTCCACATATAAACAATATCATACAGATTTTGAAAAGACATTTTCTAGACAGAAGCATTTAATCAAATCAAGCATTTAATCAAATTGTCACTAATTTAGATGTGTTGGGGAAGTCTGTATAAATTTCAGAAAATTAAAGAAATACTGTAAATTACTTCTGAGCACACAATGTAGACTGGCTCAGATATTGCATGGTGTGAAGCAGCTTTAACAAATAGGCAAGTTCAGTAGGCTTTATCAATAAACACACCCCGGACACTTTCTTTTCTGTAGTGCTTAGGATTTTTTCTCTTATTTCTATTAGCCAGAGAAAAAGAGTTGCTCGATAAAGTAGTGCAGAGAAGCTGCTTTTCAAGTTCCACAGATTTCATGTTTCTGTACTTAAAATTAAACATGATCTCACTGTGTTTTTAACATTTTTCTCTTTTTAAATAAATCACAGGTAGAAATTGCTGATTTTGTATGTTCCAAAATAAGAGAGATATCCTGTGAAGTGACTTTGAATGCATGGGAACCAGTCAAACGTGATTACACCCTCCAGGATACATTGCATGTTCCAGCCGAGTAAACAGTCTTAAATATTTGATGGTGTTGGTGATAATGATGACAATGGAGGTGATGGTGGTGGTGATGGTGAGTCACTGCCTCACCAGCTTCTTGGCTGACAGGGTCTCTCAGCAACATTATCTTTAAATGTCAGATGGCTGCTTGGTGCCAGCATCCCAATTCCCATCTTAGACTAGAGACGGGTTTATTTAGCACATGGAAAGAAAATCTTCACTGTGAAACACAGTTAAAAACACTGAAGTGTTTTCTAGTTTTTCCTCTCGTGATAGAAATGTCCTGTTTGTGGAAAACATTAATTTATCGCTGTTTATGTAGCCTGCATCTGAGGAACTGGGCTTTTAATCTTTGCTTCTTGGTGTTCACAACAAAAGGTTATGTTGATTTAATGTATGTGCTACTGTGTCTCTTCCTGTTAGAAAGTGTCTTAATCCAAGAAATGTGGCCAAGAACAATAAAAGTGATTAAGCAAGACTTGTTCCTATATGGGAACAAACGCTTTGAACCTGGGTTACACAGGAAAGCCTCACAAAATGTAAAATCTGTTTTAAATTGTTGGAGAGATTGTTGTTGATGAGACTCATGAAGAAAATGTACCTTACAAAAATAGAAGAATCCAGAGCAGAGAGGCTTTTGGCGGGTGTAATGGTGTTGTGAATGCAACTAAGAATAGGGAGCTTAGCTTAAAAGTTTCATCTCAGAGAGGTTCTGGAATAGAAGCAGCCAGGAAATGCAAGTTCTTTACAGCATTTGATCGTAGTGCTTCCAGAACTCTCGGTGAGTGGTTTTACTTTACTGGGGTGAAATGCACAGAGCCAAAAGCTGGTTTACTCATTAGAAGCCCCTTTCTCTCCCAGCCTCCTAGGAGTGGATGGTGAGGCCTTGTCTGTAGAGAAGGGGGCCGTCTCTTGAGCAAAATGTTATCACGCCATACAAGGAATCCTTTTTGGCTGCTTTTTCTGAAGCCTGGCATCCTTTTGGCTGCTAAACAATGTGCAGAAAGAGCCAACTTCCTGATGGCTGTATAACCTGTATCCCCACATTCCTTTGGGGGCTCATTTGGAGAATTAATCTTTAAACCTCAGACTATAGCTCTGTATTTGCAGGGCTTGGGAGAAGCATCCTACATGCTAGGATTGCCTTAGAAAGCACAGATTTAATATTCTTTGTTATGAACAAAAAAATTAATTTTCATTGTTCCTAAGAATTTTGATTTCTCTCCCTAGGAAATATACCTTCTCCTTGTGACTGACCTTTCTGAAGAAAGTCTCAGTTGTAGGGTAGTATTTTTTCTTTCTAGAAACGGAGAAAATGGACGATGTCTTCTTAAACTGGAAAAGGGGAGGAATTCTGCTCAGTTCAAACTTGTATCCCTCTTTCTTTTGTGAAGATCTTATCTCATTCAAAGGGGAAGGGAGAATATTTTAGTGTATATATTTTGGAACTGGCTTCTCTGGTGACTAGGTTGTGCCTTGTGAATTGACAGTCAGCAGGG
>NW_006793498.1:3154009-3165807 GCF_000442215.2 Lipotes vexillifer | reverse complement strand
CAGCAGGAAGGCACCAAAACACAGCGAACCATGTTGGAATTTGGAAGTATCATCTTAAAATTTGAAGGTATTTTTCATAGAATGCTGGAGTTGCAAGTGGTCACCAGAGTCACCCATTGCAGGAGCAGCAACTTGCGGTTTAAGCCTTGCCTTTTCTAATGTGCTCACTGGGCATTTGTTTTTAAGGTGGAACCTTGAGTAAACAGTCCCTAAAAATTTTAGTATACTTATAAATTACTGTGCCTGTAAAGTTATTGGCGTTGGTAGTTGAAGGGCTTCATTAAATGCGAATGAGTTCGTAATAGGTATTCCTTATCAGATTCCATTCCTTTTAGTATAACCCATGCTTGGCAAGACTTCCAAAAGGGATTTTTCCATTCTACACATCACCTGATCACAGACGTTGCTTTAGATCAGTGTTTGTGTTGAAGAAAAGAACAGAGAGACACAAAAGGGGCATTATAGCTTTGATAGCCAGACTGCTGTCAGAATGTGCTGGTTTTGTTTTCGGTTCTGCTTCTGATCTTAATAAAGTTTGTAAGATCTTTGTGCTGCAGATTTCCTTTCTGAAAATAGGGTGAACACTCACTCCTAATACATTGTATAGATTTTTTGTTTATGGAAATTCTCAAAATTTTTTCTGCAAGCTCCAAATGAGCAAGCTGTCTCACTAGATAGACCAAAGTCCTTTGAAACATTGCCACTTCAGCAGTCATCCACTTATATTTGCTCCAAGAGCATTACAGTTTACCAAGTCTTATAACAAGTGATGTAGATGAGAAGAGGGAAAGGAAGAAAAACAGAGCATAAACATGTGAAAGGAGGTGTGGAACTTTGAAATAACTTTCACCATTGTCGTCATCACGATCATCGTCATCATCACTTCTTAATAGCTAAGTAGGATTTCGTTGTGATACCATCATATTTGAGCCCTTCAACAGCCCATTACTTTATTTATTTATTTATTTTTAAAATATTTATTTATTTATTTTGTCTGTGCCGAGCCTTAGTTGCGGCACGCGGGATCTTCACTGTGGCATGCGGGATCTTTAGTTGCGGCATGCAGAATGCATGTGGGATCTAGTTCCCTGACCACGGATTGAACCCTGGCTCCCTGCGTTGGAAACGCGGAGTCTTACCCACTGGACCACCAGTGAAGTCCCAACAGCCCTTTACTTTAGGTAGGAAATAGGAAAGTGATTTATCCCTAGGATACACTATTTCATAAATAAGAATAATAGGAATTAGTGGAACTTATTTCTATGACATTTATTATTTGCTCAGCACTTTCACCGTTGTCGTCTTGCTTGACGCTGTGCTCTGATGCATTCCATGCTCCTTTGAATCGTTTCACAATCATAAACATGGTTGTTACAGAATTTTCCAGGAGGCCAACCTAAATATTTAAATAAGGAAATTAAAAATATTCATACTGCTATATTCATACTCGATTCCCTTTTTAAATTTCTAACACCTATACATTTGTGCCTTTGTTTTTTCCTTTATTCATTTTTTCAGAAGTTTGTCTGTTTTTATTGTGTTTCTTTTTAAAAATCAGCTTTTAAGTTTAACGACTGTTGATATTTTCCTTTTCATTAATTTCTGATATTATCGATCATATTTCCTTTGGTCTATTTTCTTATAGTTTTATTCTTTTTCTAATTTCTGGAATTTCTAGTTATTTTTCTTTTCTCATAAGAGCATTTAAGGCCATGGATTTCCCGGTACTTAGTGCTTTAGCTGATGCCTAAAAGTTTTGATGTACGGTATTTTAAAAAATCACTCCTAAATCTTTTCTGATTTCCAGTATTTCATTTTTGACCCATGAGTTTCCTATAGAATATATATACATTTCAAAATTTTTATTGGAGTACAGTTGCTTTACAGTGTTGTGTTAGTTTCTACTGTACAGCAAAGTGAATCAGCTATACGAATACATATATCCCCTCTTTTTTGGATTTCTTTCCCATTTAGGTCACCACAGAGCACTGAGTAGAGTTCCCTGTGCTATACAGTAGGTTCTCATTAGTTATCTATTTTATACATAGTATCAATAGTGTATATATGTCAATTCCAATCTCCCAGTTCATCCCACCCCACCCCTTTCCTCCTTGGTATCCATACGTTTGTTCTCTACGTCTGTGTCTCAATTTCTGTAAATAAGATTGTCTGTACCAATTTTTTCAGATTCCACATGTATGCGTTAATATACGATATTTGTTTTTCTCTTTCTGACTCACTTCACTCTGTATGACAGTCTCTAGTTCCATCCCTGTCTCTACAGATGACCCAATTTCATTACTTTTTATGGCTGAGTAATATTCCATTGTGTATATGTACCACATCTCCTTTATCCATTCCTCTGTTGATGGGCATTTAGATTGTTTCCATGTCCTGGCTGTTGTAAATAGTGCTGCAACAAACACTGGGGTGCATGTGTCTTTTTGAATTATGGTTTTCTCTGGGTATATGCCCAGGAGTGGGATTGCTGGGTCACATGGTAGTTCTACTTTTAGTTTTTTAAGGAACCTCCATACTGTTCTCCATAGTGGCCGTATCAATTTACATTCCCACCAACAGTGCAAGAGGGTTCCCTTTTCCCCACACCTTCTCCAGCATTTATTGTTTGTAGATTTTGTGATGATGGCTATTCTGACTGGTGTGAGGTGATATCTCATTGTAGTTTTGATTTGCCTTTCTCTAATAATTAGTGATGTTGAGCATCTTTCATGTGTTTGTTGACCATCTGTATGTCTTCTTTGGACAAATGTCTGTTTAGGTCTTCCACCCATTTTTTGACTGGATTGTTTGTTTTTTTGATATTGAGTTGCATGAGCTGTTTGTATATTTTGGAGATAGAATATATTTTTATAGTTATCTTTTAAAATTGAGTGTTAATTTAATTGCATTGTGTTTGGAGAATATTTTGTTTGATATTGATTCTTTAGATTGGTTGATATTTGCTTTATAGTCTATGCATAGTTAAATTTATAAATATTACACATGAGCTTGAAAAGAATGTATGCTAAGTGTTGTGTACTGGGTTCTAGTAAATCCACTAAGTGTAACTTACTGTTGCTTTTGCATCTCACTTATTTTAGGGTTTCCTCTCCTTCCTTTATAATATGCATCCTTAAGTAGTTCATTCAGTGAGGGTACGTAAATACAGTCTTCTTTCTGAAATGTCTTTCCTCATTCTTAGAAGATTCAATTATTTGTACAAAATTTTCATTTGTATTAGTATAAAGTTTTAAGTTGACAGTTCTTTTCTATTGTATATCAAAGACATTATGCCTTCTGGACTCTGTTTTGCTATAGAAAAATCCTTGCTTGTCTACATATTTTAAGTTTGTAGAAAATCTTCTATATTTTTCCATTTGATTTCTTCCCATATCTTTGTCTTTGGTGTTTCTGTACTTTATGCTATGATATGTATAGGCATATATTATTTTGATTTACCTGACTATATACTTTATTTTGCTTCCTGAGTCTGAAGACTCATGTCTTTCATCAATTCTAGAAAAATTTATTTTTTTTATATTGTGCCTTCCTCTCTTTCTCTATCATTTCTGTCTTCTTTATATACTCCCTATTAGTTAAATGTTAGACCTCTCATTCTTTCACATTATTTAGTGTCTTTATTCGTTCTTATTTCTTTATATTTGGGGTATTTTTTCAAGCATGAATATGCCTTTAACATATTGAGAGTGAAAGTACAGTAATACTTTGAAAGCAAGAAAAATTGTAGCACCATGGGATTCCTTAATGGAGAAGGCTCTTAGTGATTGAGATGTGTAGCACAGGAGCTATACATTTTGACTCATTAGTGAAATCTTATGCACTCTGTTACTCTTATAGTAGTATACTTTGTTGGTTGTCTAAAAGCAACTTAATCCTGAATTCCTTTGAGTTGTTTATTTTATTATAAAACTTGATAAGAACTAGTCTTGTTGCCTTCGACCTTAAATTGAAGTTTGTGAGAATTTGACTTCTTAATCTTCAGTCCTTTCTTTGTTGAACTCTGCTTTTTCTATCTTGTCAGCATCCTCCATACCTTCTTCCCTGGAATTAGGGCTTTAAGGAAGTAGGATTTGACTGCAGTCTGGAGGTATAATGGCCAACCCAGGGCTTCCCTTTGTTCTCTTAGTGTTCTTTGTTGCTTGTTAGTAACGATTACAGTAACTGGACAAATAAAGTTTTTTATAAGAGCTGCTTTTGAGAAAAAGAGACGCAATATTGGTTTTCTGAGTTTCCCAATCCAGATCTGAATGCATCACTTCATTTTCAAAAGTAATAAAACATACACTGTAGTGGCTAGAAAATTGCAGAATATTATGTTAAAAATATTATCCTACTTCTGAAAGGAATGCTTGTGCTCTGAGAACTCAGGGAGGGGAAATCTTGATAAAATAATGTAGCCAGGAGTTTCAGCATGTGTGATAGTTCCAAACAACATTTTGTTTTCATGGACGAGAACGTCAAGAATAAATGCATAGTCTGTAGTGCTTTATCTAGAAAGAGTCAAGGGATTGGGTGCTTAGGGTACAGAAGGAGTGGTTGTGAGGTGAGCAGGTTATTCTGTAAGGCATTTTTTTTCATCTCCTGTCATCTCTTGGAATACCTTTATACTCCCTGGACCAGATGGACTGTCAGAACAGATGGAATGAGATGATCTCTCTGAATGGTGAGATCCAAATAACCAGAAGATTTGAGTCATGTTGAGAGTTGGATCGTGTGGAGCTGTATTATCTATTAATCCCAGCTTATCTACCTTATCCTCATGAAATCAGGCAGTGTGTTTCTGAAACTCCCATTTGGCAACTGGCAAACCATCACAGAAAGGGATGGGAAAATAATATGAGAAAATTGATCCATTCTACTGAATGATTAGTCCTTCTGTTCATGAATAGAGAGCAACAGAACTGGAGAAAACCTGCCTGCCAAATTCCCTAGGAGAAAAGAAGTTACATATTTCTAACCACAGGGATGCCATTAGATACATTAGGGTGTGAGTAGAACACCATTTCCTAAAAGTATAGTCAATGGAAAAGTGTTATGTTAATAGGTATGCTTGCTTTAAAAAGAAGTCCGCATATTGTGCTATCAGAACTCGCCTCTCTGTTTTTGTGAGGTCTACCTATTAGCGTCTCCTAGAGTGTGCTTTTCAGAACACCATTTTGTAAACACTGATTTAGAAGAATGTTTATCACCTAAAGATTTAGGAACTGACCTCATGTCTAAATAAAGGATGAGGTTAAAAAGTATGTGCCTTTGTGATGCCCTGTTCAGAGGCCAAGATATCTGTATGGACTGGATGTGTTGAAAGACACGATGAAATGTGAGTAGAAAAGAGAAAGGCCCAGCAAGTACTACAGTATAGAGTGTGTTCACACAGCTGTCATCCAGGCTGATTTATTCTTTATTTAGCACCTTTTAAATATGTATAAATCTGAATTTTGTTTATTATTAATGATCAATTAAAATATGCAATTAATTTTGAGGAAAAATAAGTACTGAAAAGTGCAAAGAATATATCAATCACTCACTTAGTACTCAAGTTTAAGGTTTTTTTCTTCTCCCCAGCTCCTTAATAAGACTGAACTTTTTCTGGAGGGCGTGAGGGGATTTTTTTCAGCTTCTGAGAGCTCTGTGTTATATAATGAGGAAAAGAATGACCTTGACCAAAAGTCTAAAGCAGCTGGGTCTTTAAATTAAATTGTCTGCCCTGAAATTTCATGGTTGAAACACCAGAGTCGCTATGGCTAAAACTAATCACCTGTTAAAGGGTAATTCTTTTAAAAAAGGTAAAATCATGACTCTCATACAAATATAAAATGTACATCTGTCGAAGATTGTATTTAACCCATTAATTAATGAAGGAACCAGTAGAATGTTGTATCCTGTTTAAAGGAGAATTCAACACACACACACACACACACACACACACACACACACACACACACACACATTAGTGGGCTTGCTGAAGTAAATTTACAAATAGTTGCAAAGCTGGTCAGTATCCAGTAGTCAGTTATAATTCCTGTACACTCATCATGATTCATCTGTATTTCTGTGGACAAAAATGATTTGCATTACAATCCATTTCTACAAACACAGAGTTGTACAGTAACTCAAGGACAATGAATAGCAGAGATAATCTGCAAGACCCCCAGTAATGGATTTTGTCCATTTCAAAGTCACAGTTTTTTCTGATACACCAAATAATTTAATTTATATCACCACGTGCAAGAACTATATAGCTCTGTGAACTATTTGAACAGGACTATAGGTAGAAGAAAAAAAATAAAGAGGTGTTCAGTGGGGATTGTGAAACTCTTCCTTTCAGATCCTGTGTTCTAAAGACTGAAAGGCTGTTTGCATGTAGGTGGGCAGGGAGGGCTGAGGATATAGTGAGAGTGCTTTGAAGGTCGTGCATTGCTTTCACTTTTGTTTGGCCATTTAAATGGATGATCTTCAGGGAATTTAAGTAAACTGATATGAGTGGCGGCCCCTCTCGTGCTTTAGTCCCTGCAAGAGACCACTGTGACCTCAGTACCAGGAGAGAACACCTGGGGACTTCGGCAGAGGCACCCTTTGAGCATCTGACAGTGGTGTCCAAATCTGCAGACGCTTGTTTAAAGAGTTGTTTAGGACGAGCCTGGAATCCTTCATTCCACCTTACAGGATAAGACCCATGAAGGAAGTCTCAGTTTCTTTATTCCTTAAGAGTCACTCATTTTTTATCTTAAATTTGAGAAACCCAGTAGGAAATATTTGCTGCTCCAGCACTTTTAAAATATAAGATCCACGTTCAGGTAGGAGGTAGGGTATACCAGCTCAGAGGGATGTTGCCTATCTCGGTGCGAGTAAATAAGCTTCAGGATTCATGTACATTTCACATTTTCTCGGTGCTTTGGACAGGTTCTTGGGCAGAGTGGCACTCAGTCAGTGTAGGAAATAATTAGCTTCCTTTCAGCATTTGACACCGTAGCATCTTTCTCCCTTGATTTGGTCACATGCTTTCCTGCTCACTTTTCTACTTCTTTCTGTCTCTTCTCTATTCCTGTGTCTGGATGTTCTTTCTCTTCCTGCACCTTAATGCTAGTATTCCCCAAAGCCCCATCTTTGGTCCTTAAATCTTCTCTCTCAGACCTCATGCCTTACGTGTGTGCATCCAATACATTCTCTGTCACTCTGACTCATTTTAACACTAGTCCTTATTTTCCCAATGGACTAAAATTCAATTCCTCTTAGATGGAACACCTCAAAGTTCAACATGGGCTAAATTAAGCCCATTTTTTTCTTTCCCAAATTAGCATATTTGGAACCTTGTTCCCAGCCATGCTCCTACTGCTTTTCTCCAGCACCCTATCCTCCAGCTTGGAATCTCAGAGATGATCTTCGACCCTTTCCTCCATCCCTTTTTATATACATCAGTCATTGAATTGTCAGTCTAGTGTCTCAGTTGCCTCCGTTTGGAATTTGGAGCTCTCCGCCTACTGTTTTCCTGGTTTACCTGTACTTTTTATTCCAAAGTAAAATGAGAAGAGGCTGTATTTTATTGAGGGAAGACCACAGACTTTGATCTAAAGCCCAGCCCACATGGTTTCATATCTTAGCATTAGCTAGGCAACTTGGAGCAAGTGATTTAAATTCACTGAATAACATCAGTTTTTGTGTCTGAAAAGTAGGGGGTTTAATGTTACAGGATTCTTGTGAATATAAATAAAATAATAGTTGTCTGAGTGCCTCGCACAGTGCCTTATGCATGATAACCACCCAAGAAATGTTTGTTGAATTGTTGAATGAAGTTTGTGGCATACGGTTATCTTATGGATTCCAAACTGGGTTAAGAAAAATAGTGGCACGAGGTCTAGTATTTGAGTAAAGTAAATGGATTTTATAGCATTTTTAGTAAAGAGGATATGCTGCTGATTTGTTTACGTTTTAGAGCAGTTAAGTGGAACTGAATTGTTATTGGCTGTCAAGTTACATGAGAGAAGCTTTCTGAACGCTCACTTACTTGGAAGGATACGTGGGAAGAATAGGATGTATATAGAGTAATATATTCATGCATGTCTACCTGCATTACACATTCAGAAATTCCTGGAAATGGATGGAGAGGCACACGTCTTCAAATGATAAACAAAAATGCTCAGGCACCTTAAATTTTATTATGAATGATTTTTGTTAACTCAGTCCCCCTGGGTAAAAGTTGATCTGAGCAGCCTGTTCTCATTTCAGTCAGTATCCATAGCCCTTTCTTTTTTGGCAGGGAAAAATGTTAAAGTAAAAAATATCTATTTCCCTGTCTTTGGTGTGGAGTGGCATGGAGAAGGCAGGTAAGGTAGGCGTACCTTCCTGGGGACAGAAAGGTGGTGTCCATTCTGCCTGGGACATGGCTCCTAAAAGTGGGAGGATTCTCTTCAGTGCCAGTACATCTTTTCCAGCCATTTAGCGGTACTTTTTCCACTTGGCAGCAACAATGTTTTGCATAAGGCTCAGGTCTCTACAGTCTCAGTACTTAAAACCTCAAATCTACATTGTTGCCTCTGGAGGTGTTTGGCCGGTTATTATTCTTGCTTGTATCAGGTGTTGAGTTCTCTTTGAAATCTAAAGCTTCCTTGATTTTGAACACTTAGCTCCGTTTTACAATGAAGGAAGGAAATGCTAAATGTTATAGAGGAAACTGTAAGGAGTGGTTTTTAGAGACTTGTCCTTATAGAACTGAAGAGCTCTTAGAAAAAAGGAGAGAAAATAGCTGAGAAAGGGACAAGTTATCAATAAGTGCACTTTGAAATCTAATTACAGACATCGGTAGTGGTGGTTGCTGACTGTCAGGGGTGTAAAAAGCCAGAATACATTAAGCAAAGGTTTATTTATACTCAAGAGGAGACCGATAGACTGTTGTTGTGGGAAACCAGTTCAGTTGCAGAAGCCAAATATGGTGCAGGTATGCACGGCAGAATGGCTGGTACAGCAAAAATTTGCCTGAATTCTGAGCTGCTTTAGATGCTCGCTTCTCCCTTTTCTTTTAGTTTTCTAAAGTTGCCTTTTACTTTCTCAAAGAATGGCCCTATTGTGTAGTGTATGAAATGGATTGGTATACTGTTCAAAACTGGTCTAAGATTCACTTGAAATGATGACTCTGTGTTTCTAGTTTTGCAACATTTAAGTTTTCAAATGATTGTCATTCTCAAGTGGTAGGTAGCAGAACTGCTTTCAAAGTTAGATGTAGATGTGGACTCCCAGATTTTATGCGTATACATAATGTCAATAGAATTTCTATCTAAAAAATGTCATGTAACACATTAGTAAAGCTGTATTTATAGAATTTATATTTACAAAATTAATGTTGGCCAAGATATCTCCAGGCAACTTAAAGCCAGGCTCTGGTTGTTGTTGGTCCTTGTCTCAGGCATATGAGGATGGTGGGAATGAAGGGGGAGAGCTGGCCATGCAGGGGAAGTATTTAGTCATGTGAGGAAATGAGGGTGAGAAATTTTGCCATGGTGGGTTTTCAGAATGAAGCAAGCAGGAAAAAGGAAATAGTTCTCTATGGATATTGTTGACCGTTGTGTGTGGGCATGAAGACAAGTAACAGTCAAGTGGCAAACACACACCAGAAAAAAATCACTCTGCCTTTAATTAAAGGCGAACAGCGTATGCAAAAAGAACATACAACAAAATTAGGTGCGGTGCCCTGTGCAAGAGGAAACTTACTTGGCTCAAGTAAAATAACTGCTCTTCACTGTGGTTCATGTGCCGAAAGCACAGACAGTGTGATTCAAACAAGCAACATACAATAACTCCTGTGTGCTTGTTTATTCCCTTCCTTGCCTGAGACCTATACAGGGTGAGCCTGAGGTGCCCATACCATGAACCCTGCCCTGCTTTCTCTGTGCCCTTTAGAGGCACACTGTGACATTTTCTTAATAGGTTTGTGATTTCACGTTATTATTTCTGTTCCTTTTTGGAAACTAGGAAATAGAGATGATGATCCCTGGGTATTCATGTTTTCCCAGAGTAATGGTAGGATCTTGGAATTAGAGAAGATGGGAGAGAAAAGGTCATTGGTGTGATTTTTTTTGTTGTTGTTCTGGTTCTCCAGATTGGAAAGAGTTACTTGGTTTGTTTTGGCCTGAAAGCAGCCTGGTTTTCCCCAACATGCCTCCAAAATCGTCATCTTTAATTGGCATGTTTTCGACAAATTGAACATGCAACCTTAGTTTAAGAGTGGTTGAAATGTTAGCAGTCAGGAAAGAAAATCAATAACTAAAACCTAATTAAGTTCTTTTTGGTCACCTCCCATTGCTTTGCTACGTCAGTGGTGTTGGGAACGGTTTAACCTTAATATATGGATTTAGTGTTGGGCTAATAAGCACTTTTACATCCATAATCTCATGTATCATGTTAGGTGGGTATTATTATCTATGTTTTATGGCTGACAAAGTCAGAGAGGTAGGTGACTTACCTAAAGTTCTGTGGACGATTATGGCAGAGATGAGACTTGAACCCAGGTTTTCTAATTCCACAGTTGGTGATCTCTGTACCAACTGAGTAGATGAATCTGTTATAGAAATCTTTCTATAAATTATTTTAAGTGAGTTCCATGTTTCATTATTAAGTGAACCCATTCACTTACAAAAAGGATCTATTCCAGTAGAATAAAAAACACATATGATGTCTGATAATAAAATCACATGTAAGACTATAGCATGTTTTTATCATCACATACATTAAGGAAAATAACTTTCTGATAAACCAGTAATAAATAGTGTTAAATACCAAAATTAAGTCTGAAAGCATGGATATTAATAAGGAAGGACATAGTCAAAATACATTAAAATAACACTCTCTAAAAGTGAAACCAGGGCTTCCCTGGTGGCGCAGTGGTTAAGAATCTGCCTGCCAGCACAGGGGACATGGGTTCGAGCCCTGGTCCGGGAAGATCCCACGTGCCGCGGAGCAACGAAGCCTGTCTGCCTCAACTACTGAGCCTGTGCACTAGAGCCCACAAGCCACAACTACTGAGCCCACGTGCTACAACTACTGAAGCCCGCTCGCCTGGAGCCCATGCTCCGCAACAAGAGAAGCCACCGCAATTAGAAGCCCATGCACCGCAACAACAACTACTGAAGCCCACGCACCTAGAGCCCGTGCTCCGCAACAAGAGAAGCCACCGCAATGAGAAGCCCGCGCACCGCAACGAAGAGGAGCCCCCGCTCGCCACAACTAGAGAAAGCCCGCGTGCAGCAACCAAGACCCAACGCAGCCAAAAATAAATAAATAAAATAAATAAATTTATTTTAAAAATAAATAAAAGTGAAACCATGCAGAAGTGACTTGGTTTGTGAATTCCTTAATTTAGGACTTTTGTTAAGCGAGGGTAGCGATACTTGAAGAGGAATTTAGCCTGCAAACAGGCTATCAGAACTGTTCAGGTTATGATGAGCTGCCTTGTTTCACCCTGAAATGAGGAAACAGACCAGTAACTCTAGTAGGAAGTCATTCAGCCGAGAAGGAAGGAAGACAAAGCGTTAGCAGTAATCACAGACTGGTAAGCGCCTGCTGCCTTCCTGCCCCGCCTCATTCCTCCTCGGGCCATCCTCCACCCAGCCTGAGCAGGGAGAGTGACAGGAAACACCAGGGAGGCCCTGCTCTGTGCTGGCAGGAAGGCTCAGGCCACCATGACCGAATCTGTAATTTCTACTTCTGAATAAGTGGCCCTTTTCCCCCGTTAATTTCCTCTTTTGTAATGAGTGAGTTTTAAAAATCTTTTTTTTTTTTTTTTTTTT
>NW_006793498.1:3148506-3153688 GCF_000442215.2 Lipotes vexillifer | reverse complement strand
TCCCGAAACGGGGCACGAACCCGCGTCTTCTGCATCGGCAGGCGGACTCTCAAGCACTGCGCCACCAGGGAAGCCCTTTTTTTTTTTTAAAATATGTTGCTTTCAGATGTGACTCCCAGGCTGGATTTGAAAATAAATGTTGGCCATTACCTGATCAGATGCTGTACGGTCTTATTTTCAACCATTGTTTCCTTCAAGGGCCTGTTCATAGTGCAGAGGGCTGCAGGAGACAAGTGGGGGCCAGAGTGGTGGATTGTGGCCTGAGGCACTTACTTGCTTGAGAAAAATTGCTACCAGATGAGTAGTTTCAAAAAGCTTAGGCTGCTGTTGTGGTCTTTAGTGGGGAGAGGATTAAAGGGCGTGCAGTTTCTCCTCTTCTTTATAAATATTTGCTGGAGAGCTAATGGGTTTTTGTGTGCGTGTGTATTTCCTTTTTCTATGGGGGAAATTACCAGTAATACAGGAACATCCTGTGATAAAATATACAAAGTACAGGCTGGGGGAACCCATAGATGAAATAGAAGAAATGTGCCCCAGGCCTGTGGCATGCTGTATTATGACTAGTCCTGGCATCTCGATTTGCCTACAGGTGATTAACTACAGTATAGATAGAGGAATGTGTAGGGCATAAATAAATTGGCTGTTCCATCAGCTCCTTTAATCATAAAAAGCATTCATCCCCATCAAAGAAACCGCAAATGCTTTCACAAGCCTAAATTTTATTTTAAATTAGGTACCCATTCCTGGAACAACTGCAGTGGGAATAATCCCATGTAATTTCAAATGCTCATATGTCTGAAGGAGCAAAAGCTTCACTGCATTGCTTAAATGGTATATAGATGCTCTCCCATTGCAATACCTGCTAATCTGATTAGATGCCTGCATTGAGATAGTGAGACAGGGAATACTTTAAATCTGAGTTTCCAAGCAGAGAAACACAGGAAAGATCTCCAACTGTAATTGTTGATTCTGTGGAAAATAGCGTAGAAATTTCTAAAAATGCTTATCTTTGTTCCCGTTATCCTCTCTTCCAAAGGAAGTTCAAATATGGCTCCAGAGTAAGAGGATTACCGTATTAACGTTTTAATTTAGCAGTCCTCACTATGTGAAATTGTATATTAAGAAATATTTTAAACCACAAATGCCAAATTATTTACTTGCCGCCTTTTAATAAACTGGGTTCTCCTTTGCAGAGGGAGTGTCTCAGGAAACTTTTCTGGAGCTTGAAGAAAGCTGTCCCAGCAGGGCACTGGGAAGGCCCCCCTCCTCAAGACCGAGGAGCCCTACCGGGCTCTTGGAGCTGAGAGGGGGCAGCGCGAGGGGTGTGAGAGCACAGAAAGACAGCCTGGTAGCCCTGGCTTCCCCTTCCGCTGCCCCCAGACATCAGGAGAGAGTGTCAGGGCGAGCCCATCGCCCCTATTCTAGCCTGTTATCCTAACCAGGGGGAAGCTAAGAGCCAGCTGGTCCTTCCAGCACCAGGATACAACCTCCACCATCAGGGCTGTCACTCTCCTTTCCCCTCTGGTGGACCCCTTTTTGCAAAGAGCTTTCTTTTCACATCTGGGCAGGGGAGAGAAGACATGGCTCTACATTTTCTTGCTAGAGTATGGTCACCTGGCATCAGGCACCTGGTCACAGTGGTCACAGGGGGGGGCACCCAGGTTGGAAAGGCTATTTTGACAGCACAGCACCTGCTTTTTCTGAGCCCGTCCATTAGAGACACCCTTTCCTAATCAGGTACCCACCCCCTCACATGGTAGCGTGAGGGAGTAAAAGCTTCCACTGAACTATAACATACATGTGGAAAAGTGCACAGATTGTAAGTGTACATCTTCATGAATTTCCACACCTAGAAGCACTCATGTAACCGGTATCCAAGTGAAGTTTCTTCTTATAATGATATTTCTTCCCAAATTCTGAAAGCACTTTGTAGGAATTTTGGAAAATACAGCAAAGTATAATAAAGAAAATAAAATCCACTCACTGTACCTACTCCCCCAAAATGGCTACTGATAACATTTTGGTGTGTTTCCTGTCTATCTGTCTGTTCCCGTCTCTCACACACAAAGACATAGGCACACCCACAAATACACACATGGTACCACAGCTTCCGAAGTCTCACACGTGTGTGCGAATACACGCAGAAGTTCCAAATACAGATTTGTAGATATTTCACTGCCTGGTGGTTGGCTCCCTCAGCAGAATGGCTGAGAAAGAAAGGGAAACTGAAAACCATCTGTCTCCTTACTTGATAGCAGGAAAAGGGCTCCTTGTGGAGGGGAAGGTAAATAAATCCTTATGGGTGTTTGGTAGATTTCATTTATCCGATATTTTCCTGTCTCAGTCAACTAGCGTTGATGATGGGAAATTTAAAGACTTCTCAGTGTGGACCATTAAGTAGAGAAGAGACCGTTTGGTGAAGAGCAGAGGTGGGGCCTGGGCTCACACTTTTCAGGCTCCTCTGTGAAACGGAACCCCTCTTGGCTCCAGCTTCACTTTTGCCAGAAGGCCGACTTTTCCTTTTTCTTTTTTAATTAGCTCTCTCACAGATAACCCAAGCAGAATTTAACCACAGAGCTCTTGCTTTAAGAAAAGGAAGCTGAATCAAAATGTTGGAAATGGGCCCAGTGGTTTTGTGAGTTACAGCAAAATGATCTTCCTCGTCACTACTAAGATGGATGCGATGATGCTTCCCTGCGCTGGGCTGGTTGCTTTC
Source organism: Lipotes vexillifer (assembly GCF_000442215.2). Lineage (NCBI taxonomy): Eukaryota > Metazoa > Chordata > Mammalia > Artiodactyla > Lipotidae > Lipotes > Lipotes vexillifer. The sequence goes on along the minus strand of NW_006793498.1, from coordinate 3,150,972 downwards.
GTCCTCGCTGAATCTCCCGCTCACACTGTCAGAAAGGGAACAGTAGGCACCAGCTTCCCGTTGCTGTTGGTGGTACAGCCTGTGTTGCCCATATGCTCTCGGGCTGGCCAACAGCTCAGCATCTGCAGGGGGCTTGATAGGGTCCCTTGTTGTGGAAAAAGTTGTTTCCCTCACAACTGCCTATGCCTCTCTTTTTTAAAAACTATTTTTTAGTTTCTTATACACTTGGGATTTGCATTTTTATAAAAGTTTATCAGACTTTTTATATTTGCAGAATGTTTTCTTCGGTCACTCCTTTCTCCTTGTTTGTTAAAAAAAACCATGTTCACAAACAGTATGAAGAAGCCTGCCTGTTTACCAGAGTTCTTTTATTTCTTCGCAGTCGGAATCAGCTGTCCGCCCTGCCGGCCTGCCTGTGTGGTCTGCCTCTCAGAGTCTTAATTGCAAGTAACAACAAACTTGGATCGCTGCCTGAAGAGATAGGTCAGCTCAAACAGTTAATGGAGTTGGTATGTTACTGATTTTTAAGATGCCCTTTTTGTTCCTTTACTAATTGTAGCCTATCAAGGTAGTCAGAAAGACTTTTTGCCCCAGTGGGTCAAGGAGGGGATCATGTCCTGTGGGAAGGTCTGTATATGATAGAGACACTAAGTGGGGAAAGGAATAATCATGGCTTTGCTGTGACAGAGTTCCTGAAATTTATAGGTTTCCTGTAGTTTACACTTCCTGAAGTTTGCAGGATTTACAGTTCCTGAAGTTTACAGATTATCCTATGGTATTTAGATCACTTTTTTTTCAGATTGCATAAATAAATTTGTGATACATTATGGATACACTGGCAAAATAATCTGCAAATAAGTTAGTAGGCCGAACTTTATGAATGTATATAATTAACTTGGAAAGAAGAGAATGCTCTGATTCTCTAAGGATTTTAGGAACAGTTGCTCCAAATTGATGTAACTTTAAAATGTGTCCATATCCTCAGGGAGAAGAAAGAACAAGTTATAGATAGGCAGAGATGGCTTGTAAGTGTGTACCTGAGGCCGAGATGTCAGCTCCTTCACTACTAATTGAATTACTGACCTTGTTTCTAAAATGGGAAAGAATGAGTTCTTTCTGTACTTCTGTTGAGCTGAAGGTATCTTGGGTGAAGGAAGAGGCAAGAGTGAGCAACTGGTCTAAACCATAATAGTCATAATTTATCCTCCAACAAGCATTCTTCCGTACTGCCCTTGTGTCCAGCACAAAGCTGGATGCTGTGATTACAGCCATGAAAAGGACATAATACCTTCCTTCAAGTAGACTCCAATCTAGAACATTGATGGCCAATAACTTTTCTCTTGTGTGCCAGTTCCAGTTAATTTTTTCAGGGCCACCTCGAACACTGGGGTGGTGACTTGTGAGGCCCAGATAAAGAGTACTGTGACTCTGTGGTCATGTGTTCATCTGGAATTGGCTCTGAAAGTGACAGCCCCCATGTCACATATGTATCCACTTTGATTTTAGGACAGAAGTGAGTAATTTCTGTATAAAGGCAATAGCGCTCTAAAAAGAGTATCTTTTTCAGGATGGCAGTATCTGAAACCCATTCCAACTAGCTCACACCAAGAGTTGGGATGAGTCATAAGGATACAGGGGTCTTCAAATCCCTAGCACCATGACATCTGGTCAGGGATCGTGAGTGACTAGAACAAGGTACTGGAAAGTTGTCAAGAACCACGGAAGCCACTGGTTTTCTTGCTCAGCTTTCTGTACTTCTCAATACAATGGAGAGGTCGCCTAGCCCATAGATCCCAAGTTTAAATGTCCCCCCAGATAAAGCACATGTCAGGACCTACTAGCATGTCTCAGCCTTGGTTTCTGAGTGAGAGAGGCAAGACCTGGTTCCAGCGTCCTCTCCTGACTTGGTCAGCGATGCCCAAGGCACATGGTCACATTGCCTGCACGTAGCCGCTTGGCTGCCACCGAGAGGGGTGATTCTGAAAGAAGTCAGATAATTAATTTGGGCAGACATCCTCCTCTCCACAAAGTCTCTATTACAAGAAGTAAGTGCATGGCGTAGGAACTGATTGATTGATTCAGTCTTGGGGTTGGGGAGGGTTTGTACAGGAAGAGATCTTTGAGAGGCGCCTTACATAAGTCCATGTAAGGGACAGAGGAGGCACTCAAGAGAGAAAGGACAGCTTGTGCAAAGGCCCGACAGCCCGGGAGTGCCCGGCATGCCTGGGGAGTGTGAAGCAATATAATCCCATTGAGGCTATTAGGTGGAGTGAGGCTGGGCACCGCATCCTCGAGGCCACGGCTTAGATTTAGGCCATCGTCACCTCCTTCCCAGAGTGCTCAAGGCCCTGCCGAGTCCGGCCCCTTCATACCTCTCTAGGTTCACCTCTTGTCCCTGGCCCCTTTACCCTCTGAATTCCAGCCTTGTTCATTTTCACTTCTAGACTTTTGAGCACATCACTCTTT
>NW_006793498.1:3141977-3148496 GCF_000442215.2 Lipotes vexillifer | reverse complement strand
ACTCTTTCCACAAGGACTGATTCTTCCTTCTCTTCTTCTCTTGGTCAGTTCTTAGCCAAGGTAGATTTCACTTCCTCCAAAAGCCTTCCCAGATCCTCCAAGCCAGGGTTGGGTGCTCCTAAGGCCAGCACCCTCTACGTATCACTGAATTTTTCAGGGAACCACATTTGTCTTCTCACTTGGCGTTCTCCAGGCCAACACCTGCTACGCCTTGAAAGCTGCTTCAGGACCGGAACTGGGTGTTACTTGCTGTTTTATCCCAGTGCTTGGCACAAGGTAGATGCCCCCAAAAATGTTTGCTGAAGCCTGCTGTCAAATCGGGGACAGTGGACCAAGAAGGTGGCTTGGGACCCATTGCGAGGACTCCCAAGGGCTGTGCCAGTGAGTGGCGACTCTGTCTTTCAATCCAAGTTAACTCAGAAGGTTCCATTTTAACTGATTCTGGAAAACAAAAGATATAGCAAATAACACTTCGGATGAAACTGATAGTTATTTGCCTTTTAAAAAAATGCTTCTTTCAAGAGTGTGATAAACCCCCAAATCCGGGTTTGCGAGAATTTGGATTAGGTCTTGCAAACACTGTATGAGTACAGCGTCGGTGTTTTTCCACTTGTCGGGCTCCTGCGGAGTGGATGTGTGGCACATCCGTGAAGTCAGCCTTTGGCAGCCGTAATGTGTTTCTGTCCCACTGCACCCCGGACTTAAGCTGACAGCGTGCCAACCATGGGCTGTGCTGCTACAGACCAGCTCATCTGCTAATAGGTGGTGCACGTGCTGAGCCCTGCAGCCAGCCCCACACGGGGCAGGGCTTTCCTCAAATTCTCCTGTCAGCTGCTGGTGGCAGGCGGCAGAGGTAGAAGAGCACTGTCTCTAGGCTCGGGGCACGTGAGCTGCTGGGTGGCTGTAAGGGATGCCCTGGGCTTTGCTTAGGCTCCCATCCGGAGCTCAGCTCTAGGGAAGCTGCTTTGCCTCCTGGTTCCAACACTGCCATCAGCCTGTCCTGTGTCGTTTCTCCACCAGCAATAACTCTTGCACACTTGAATCCTAGAATGTTAAAGCCATAGTGGTTTTAAAAGACGTCTAGTCCGGAACTTCCCTGGCGGTCCAGTGGTTAAGACTTCGCCTTCCAATGCAGGGGGTGCGGGTTCGATCTCTGGTCGGGGAGCTAAGATCCCACATGCCTTGGGGCCAAAAAACCAAAACATAAAACAGAAGCACTATTGTAACAAATTCAGTAAAGACAAAAAAATAAATGGTCCGCATCAAAAAAAAAAAATCTTAAAAATAAAAAAGACGTCTAGTCCAAGCTCTCAACATCTTACAAAAGAAGAAACCCAAGGCAGAGAGACGGTGAGCGATGCCCAGAGGGTCGGTCACCCTGGCGTAGCTGATTTACAACCCAAGCAGAAACACCCTCACCCAGCACTGTCCCTCACCCAGCACATGATGCAGACAGAAAATGGCATTAAAAAAATTTTTTTTTGATGTATTTTTTTTAACATCTTTATTGGAGTATAATTGCTTTACAATGGTGCGTTGGTTTCTGCTGTAGAACAAAGTGAATCAGCTATACGTGTACATACATCCGCAAACCTCCTCCCTCTTGGAGTATAGTTGATTCACAGTGTTGTGTACTTTCTGCTGTACAGCATAGTGAATCAGTTACACACACACACACACACACACACACACACACACACACACACACACACACACACACACACACACATCTCCATTCTTTTTTAGCTTCTTTTCCCAAACAGGTCATTACAGAGTATTGAATAGAGGTCCCTGTGCTATATAGTAAGTCCTTATTAGTTATCTATTTTATATATAGTAATATATATATAATATATACTATATAGTATATATAGTAAACTCTCAATTTATCCCTCCCCCTCTTTCCCCGCCTGGTAACCATAAGTTTGTTTTCTACATCTCTGACTCTGTTTCTGTTTTGTAAATACATTTATTTGTACCATTTTTTTTGAGATTCCACATATAAGCGATATCATATGATATTTGGCCTTCTGCAAATGTCATTTTACATGTACTAGTAGCCACAAAAACAAAAACAGAAGCAAGTGAAATTCATTTGAGTAATATATTTTAGTTTACCCTAGATAGCTAAAATATTATTTCAACATCTCTACAATATAAAATTAATGAGATATTTTATAGTCTTGCTTTCCTACTAAGTTTTTGAGGTCTTCCACTGACACAGAACAGATTGGACTAGCCCCATTTCTCCTGCTTAATAGCCACATGTGGCTGGTGGCCACCCTACCAGACAGGGCAGCTCTATAGCTTGTGTTCTTTCTGCCCTGTGGGCAAGTGGGACCTTCACAAAAAGCATTTATTTGTGAAGATGGTGAATATTTAATAACTTGCCATTATTTAACCGCAAGGGGTGACTGGCCTTGCTTAAGGTCACAGACTAAAAAAGATTAGTTTCCATCCATTCTTATTTATTTTTCATATCTTTTTGCTTAAAATAGTATTGATACTACAGGTAACCATGTCAGATGATTTTTAGCTATCAGTTGGAAAAAAAAATTCCCTGGAGAGCCTGAAGTAATTCTAGAATTGCGTGGGAGGCTCCTGTTTTGTAGTTACATAGTAACCAACTTATTAAAAACATTTGGGTGCTCCCCAAGCATTCAGAGTACCTTCAGTCACGTAGCGCTGATAAAATCTCTCAGCTTATTATTAGGCTCTGAGCCCTGTTGAACTATTTTGGTAGAAATATTTGAGAAATTTTCACATTAGACTCAAAGAGTATCCTAAACTGAGTTGTAAACTCTCTTCTCTTCCAAGTATGAGCGAATGTTCCAGAGTCATGATTCGCTGAAAAAACAAAAACCAAAGCACCGTGGCCATCTGCAAGAAGGGTGCCCTCTCTAATTTTTGAGAGGAGTTGGATTTGGAAAACAGTATCTTACTTTCTTGAATATATCACAATTATCTAAGAATCTTAAAACATAAAGCATTGCCATTTAGTGATTGTGATTGCGCAAAGAATATGGACAACCAGTTTTTCCTCCTTCCATGAAGACTTTCATTAAGTTACACTTCTGAGACGTCTTTTCTTGAGTCCACAGGAGAGGCGAGGATATATTTCCACATTGTTTCGGGTGCCGGAGAACTTAGGGGAAACTAAGCTCTATGGAGCTGCACCTCAAGGGTCATTTCTGATGAGAATGATCTAGAACTTTCTGACCTCCTCAGCTACTTTGAATTACTTCTGTACCGCTTGTCTCCTTAGAGCTGTAGCTGTGTGTCTGTGTTGCTTTGTAAGTCCTTGTATCTGCGTGTTCTTTCTATCCAGGAAAGAGATAAAGCACTGGCATTTACTGAGCACCTACTGTATGCCAGGCACTCTGTTGAGTACTTGACATGTGTTCTATCATTCAATCTTGACAATAACCCAGCAAGGTGGATATCCTGTCTACCTTGCACAGACAAGTGTGGGTTTCAGGATTACTTACCCAAAGGGCGTGGGGCCATGACGTGGTAGAGCTGGAGTGAAAACCAGGTTTGTCTGTTGAAAGCCCAAGGCCTTTCCGCAGTACAATGCAGCTGTGCTCACTGGGTCCTCATCTGGATCGTTAAGCCTCTCGTGGAGAGGAGCCATGATTTCTTTCTGTGCAGTTGCCCTATTTCAACTTGCAGTGGTTTTCCCATTCAAGTTAGGGCAGGCCATGAACAGTAGGGAGAATGTTACAGAAGTAGGGTGTGGTACAAATGGACCGTGTCTGTCTGAGAGTTCCCTCACTGAAGAACCTCAAGCCAGGCACCAGGGTCAGCAGACTTCTCTTGGGTTGACGAAACCTCATTTTACTCATAAAGACAGTGTCAGCATCCTGGAAACATGTTTTTTGTTTTTTTTTTTTTTTTACTTGTCAAATCATACCCGAAGGATAAGGTGTGTTAAATATTTGGTAAGAAATACTGTATGAATGCCATGTTATAATTAACAGATGGCTCTGAAGAAGACAGGCACACTAAGTAAGAGCACAATAAATTTGAGAACGTTTTATGGGGCATTTGCCAAAGGTCTTAGAAGTTTTCTCACCAGTTCTCTGTACATGCTGACACACTGGGGTCCATCTCTTGTTTGGTTTTTCTCAATTCTGCCCTCTCCCAACTCATGCCGTGTGTGAAAATTGTGTCTTCCGGCTCTTCACTTCATATAAGAGAACATAATATCACTGTTTCAGAAACCTGCTTTTACAACCCCAAACTCACTGGGCCTGACTCAGGTAAGTAACTGACTGGAAGGTGCATTTCCTGGCCCTGACTAGACATGCTACTTTTTTTTTCTCTTTTTTGTGAAATGTTTGGTTGTGTGGAGAGTTGGAATTCAGGGATTGATTATAGACACAGAATGTGTAGTTTGGAATAATTATTTTCCAAGACATAGCTTAGGGCTAATAGACCATTCAGAAGGGATTCATTTGACTATTCTAAGAAGTTACTGGATCTGGAACTCATAGCTTGATAAATTCTCAGTATTGCAGAAATATGGGGCATTAATGTTGTTTATTTTTTAAATTTATCTTCCTAAATCATATCTTTTTAAAATGAACTCCCCTGCCCCCACAAAAAAGCCATTATTTCTTTTAGACTAAATGTGGACAGACATGTTATAGAGAACCAGGCTATTCTAGGAATGTTGCTTTTACACTTTTTAACCTGAAATACGTTATCTGAAAACATCTAGACTATTTTCCTCTCTGTCCTCCTCCTCATTCCCAACTAATTAAGACATAATTACCTATGGGGTTTTATTTTTGTGATGAACTTCATAACCTCTTTAAAACTTGGCAAGGTTCAATAGCTGGGAGGGCACTGAGTTTGCACAGTTTTCTGCAATATTGATCATACAAGAGTGAAAAGTCTTTATCTTGCTTTTTCCCTCATTATTTTGGCAGGACAGGAAGTAACTGACAGCAGTGCAGAGTACTATTAAAATAATTTGACCTTCACCATATACCCTTCAAAATGTGAATGGACAATTGGACTTTACGTTTCTAATTGTCTACAGATGTCCTGTCTTGTAAGTTAGAAGGAAAAACTTGTTTTATCATTGTGTGAAGTTCTTTAAAAAAAAATCAATTAGGAAAGCATTTTCCCTGTAGGTAAATAAGTGTTTAAATATAGCTGAGGGGAGTCTATTTTCTTTGATAAGGCCATTTAGAAATATATGTTGGAAGAATTACCTTATATTTATGGAAACAGCATACTCTGATTTCATGGCTAGCTGGGGTTAATCAACGATGTGCAAGGTGAGTGTAGTACACAGGAAAAAAATAGAATAGAGATGCTGCCTAACTATGCTGCCTAAATATATCTTTTCTCTTTTAGCTTTCCTCTCCCACCTCTCTTTTTTTAAGAGAAATGTTTTTTTTTTTTTAATTATGTCCTTAAAACTTCTGAAAATCATCAGTTTCACATTGAAAAATACGTGATTCCCATAATCTGCAAAAGGGTCTTTCTCATGCTATCACTCACAGACTTATAAAACATTTTAGGTGTCAACGTAAATTCTCCTTAGAGGTGGAAAATAATTCTCACTGATCCTTCTCCCGTGACCTCCCCTCCTCTCAGCCATCACCAACACGACTGTGCCTGGTCCTGAGTCCAATAAAAGGATTTCATTTCATATATTTCTAGGGCTTACCTGTGTACCATTTGTGTGAGGACTCTTAGATTTTAAAATGGTACCTCTTGCTTTTTGGTAACTTGGTGGAAGCAAAGAAAGATAAAACTTTCATTGAAAGGGTTTGGTTGTTGACTTTTGTGGCTGATGAAATGCCATAGTAACTGGGAAAAGGTGGCATTTTACTTTTCACTTCTCATATATGGAAGTATATTCGGACAGGCAGAGTAATTTACTGGTTCAGTGAGGGGCTAAGAGTGACTGAACAAATCTCTGGACCTCCTAATTATGTAATTACTTCCTTAGACATTTATGTCTCTGCAGATGCGCTTGTCGGTTTTTTTTTTTTTTAACATTAGGGATGTCTTTCATAAAATTTTGTGTGACTTTTCTGGGCCAGAAGCAATGCAGGAATAGCCAGCTTGCGGGTGATGCCGTTGAACACCTAATGTCCTTAACCTGTCACACGCCAGCCCCCTGCCCCAACCCCAAGTCAGACAGCTGAGTATGGAACAGTATGGCGGGCTGATTCCAATGCGTACACCCAGGCTTTATGGATCACAGCTTCGTTTCCTTTAATAGGAGCGATGTTATTCCTCTTCATCAAGTGGTACCCATTTAGCGCCTTCATGACCTTGACAGATTGGCAAATCACCTGAGGATATGCGAACGAGATGAGGTTAGAGGGCAGTGATCCACTGTGTTCTGTACAGCCTTGCTCTTACACGGAGCACAGAGGTTTCAAGGAATTGGTCAGTGGTGAGTTCTCATCCGAGTGAATATGAAACCAGTTTCTGAAACAAGGCTTTGCTGCTTTCTAAGAGGATGAGTGAAGGGGAGTCTTTGCAGGTTCAGCA
>NW_006793498.1:3128775-3140029 GCF_000442215.2 Lipotes vexillifer | reverse complement strand
GTTCAGCAGTGATGTGGGATGTTTAAGGACTTGATCTCACTGGGATCATTTGTGGCCCAAATATATTTGTGGTTCTGTGACACCAAGCAAGACCTGCAAGAAATTTGGTGTATGTGTTGGAGCCTCTTGGGCTCCCAGCCAGAGACAGAATAAATTGTACATTATGGAACATCAACATAAATGGACTTCAGAAGTCTTATCCAATATTTATTGATCCCTTACTTTATTTATTTATTTTTTAAAATTTATTTTGTTTAATTTATTTATTTTTGGCTGCGTTGGGTCTTTGTTGCTGTGCGCGGGCTTTCTCTGGTTGCGGCGAGCAGGGCTACTCTTGGTTGCAGTGTGCGGACTTCTCATTGCGGTGGCTTCTCTTGTTGCAGAGCATGGGCTCTAGGCACGCGGGCTTCAGAAGTTGTGGCACGCGGGTTTAGTAGTTGTGGCGCACAGGCTCTAGAGTGCAGGCTCAGTAGTTGTGGTGCACGGGTTTAGTTGCTCCGCGGCATGTGGGATCTTCCCGGACCAGGGCTCGAACCCGTGTCCCCTGCATTGGCAGGCGGATTCTTAACCACTGCGCCACCAGGGAAGCCCCTGATCCCTTACTTTATACCCGGCATTCTGCTCAGCACAGGAGGCAGAGTGACTAAGACACAGTCTCTTCCATCTAGGAGCTCACAGGCTCACAGGAGAAGGCAAACATTTGAGCAGATTTGAGTTTGGGACTTTATCCTGAGGAGCCGTTGCAGGTGTTTGAGCTGATGAAAGATAAGAGTGAAATTCACACTCTGTAAATCTTCACTCTGTGAAGGATGGAACCGAGGAGGAGATTGATGCCTGGAAACAACCAGAAGATCATTATCGTTTCTAGCTGAGAGATCCTGCTGGTCTGGACTAACGGAGTAGCTGGGGTAAAGGGAGGTGGACAGCAGGACAGAACTACTAGGGACAAGGGCAAGAGTGGGGTTAGGGGAGGTAATAATGATACAGAAGATTAAAAATGTCATGGCCGCCATTTTGCATGTGTCAAGAGGTGGTTCCAATCAATGATTACTAATAGCGTATTACTTTTCCAAAGCAAAGAAGACAGAGTCCGCATACCCCACAGTCTTGCTTGTAAAATGTTTGCAAAGGTGTTCAGGTCCAAAGTTTCCAGCCTTCTGATAAGAACTCCATTTTAAATAAATAATGCATCCAAACCATGCAGTAATATATATGGGTATACACTGTAAAATAATGAGCATTTGGTAAGGTAAGGTAGTGGCTGAACGGTAGGCTGGAAGTTTGTTCCAAGTGTTAACCCTGGTACTTGCAAGCCTTGGACAATTGACTGAACTCTCCTGAGCCTCGGTGTTCTAATCTGTGAATATTAGGCCAGTAATATTACCTCATGGGTTTGTTGTGAGAAATAAGACTGAAGCATGTGAGCACTGCAGCCCTCGAGGCTGGCAGAGTAGCTACCGAAGGCTACTGACTTTTCTCCGTTTTCTCTCAGAGGATGTTTTAAATGTTGCACTTTCTTTTTTCTTCTCTGTGCTAATAAGCCTCACTTGACCTCGGACCCGGAGACCAATATAAAAATGTACTTGTGTAGTTGTCCTAATGTTTAAATCCCGTAAGGAGATTTCACATGAAATGCTTGATCTCCCGGCAAAAGGCGTTTACTGTTTCTCTCTTTGTTTTCAATGCAGGACGTCAGCTGCAATGAGATCACAGCCTTGCCTCAGCAGATAGGGCAACTGAAATCCCTACGAGAACTGAATGTCAGAAGAAATTACCTTAAAGTTCTACCACAAGGTAAAAAAAGAAAGAGGAAAAATGAATCAATCAAACAGGAGGCTTTTATTATTTTTTGTTTACCTTTGTGAAGAAGGTAGTCACGTTCGTGTGTGCCTATTAATATTAATTATAATTTGAATTTCATGTGCTGATAACAGAAAAGTTATATTCAAGTTGTAATTTTAGTCAGGGGTTCAGTAACAAAATCATAGCCCTGTATAAAGCTGTGTGTGTGTGTGTATGTGTGTGTATTAAGTTTGTTCAGGCTCGCATAACAAAGTACCACAGACTTGAGTGGTTGAAACAACAGAAATGTATTTTCCCGCAGTCTGGAGGCTGGAAGTCTGAGATCAGAGTGTTGGTCACTTTGGTTTTTCCCGAGCCCTCTCTCCTCGGCTTGTATCTTCTCCCTGCATCTTCCCTCTGTGTCTGTGTCCTAATCTCTTCTTCTTGTAAGGACACCCATCATACTGGATTAGGGCCCACACTAATGACCCCATTTTAACTCATTTACCCTTTAAAAACCCTGTCTCCAAATACAGTCACATTCTGAGGTACTGTGGGTCGGGGCTCCAACATATGAATTTGGGGGGCACACAATTCAACTCCTAACAGGAGGCAACATGAATTGCTTTTGGTATGGATGGACGTGTGATGTCCTGGAACATCCAGCCAATAGTTAGTTGCTGCACTTGGTCCTGCAGATCCGGAAGTCAGGGTTTGGGGCTTTGGGGATCTGGGAGCCCTGACTGGGAACCCTGAGTGTCTCGAATCGGTGCTTCAGGCGAGGGCATGCCTTTGCTGAAGTGAAGCTTGGGCTGATACCACTGGTTGTTTTGATGAATTTCTTGAAGCCTGGAGCAAGGATGGCTCCAGAGCCTCAGCATTGAGACTCGGTAAGAACACCAAGCCCCTCACACAGCCCCACCCAGGAGGCAAACACGGGCAAACCCTTCCCTGCAGCTCTGGGCTTCCATAGTGTGTCCCTCTGATATGTTGCGTTGAAGTTAAAATAAAAAGATATTCAATAAAAAAATTGTCAGGGACTTCCCTGGCTGTCTAGTGGTTAAGACTCCGTGTTTACACTTCAAGAGACATGGGTTCGATCCCTGGTTGGGGAACTAAGATCCTGCATGCAGCTCAGCCAAAAAAAAAAATTGTCAGTCAACTGTGCTTCAATAAAACAAAAATAAATTAAAAATAAAAATGATATATTTATTCAGGGCTTCCCTGGTGGCGCAGTGGTTGAGAGTCAGCCTGCCGATGCAGGGGACACGGATTCGTGCCCCGGTCCGGGAAGATCCCACATACCGCGGAGCTGCTGGGCCCGTGAGCCATGGCCTCTGAGTCTGTGCGTCCGGAGCCTGTGCTCCGCAACGGGAGAGGCCACAACAGTGAGAGGCCCACGTGCAGCAAAAAAAAAAAAGACATATTTATTCAGAAATGTTATACCATTAAGAACGGTGATAAGTAGCCTTGTAGATCATGCTGGATCTGAATTTCACATTTTGGGATCCTCGTTTGGACCTAATCAGGAATGAGTTGATGAACAGCAGGACACTGTATGCTTTCTCCAAAACATACGCTGGTTCTCAAAGATCACATTGGTTTCTATCATTTTCATGTAAGCACATTAGGATGCCTGATAAGCTAAAGCGTATATTTGGGAACAGTCAGCATTGGGTTAATCTGACTCTAATGCAGCTATTTGAGAGCCGCCTGATTTTTATTATTCTGTTCCTGCTTCATGATCTTTGGCTTGAAGTGCTTCATTATTCAAGGCAAGAAAATGGAGCTCAAGAAAGGGAAAGAACTTTATAACATGGAATGTGCTGTATAGATGGGAGTTTTAAGTGTTATCTGCCGTCTTCACCTTTCCCATGCTGGCTAGTATTCAAAGAAGAGTTAGAAACTATCTCGGCCTAAAGATTTATTACTTTATTACTTGAGATGACTTGGTATAAAAACATTGAGTTTTCATTTTGTCATTGTGCGGTTCCAGTTCTGAATGGATGAAATTGTTTTTCTTGGTTTGAGCAAGTATAGAGGGAAAACTCTTACTAACAGCAAATTTATAATCGTATAGCCTTTCGTAACATTAAAGAAAACTTTCATCTAAATTTAAGCTCTTAGGTTAATTATTGAGAAGTCATCACAAATTATTGAACTCTTGTTTTCAAAAGAAAAATTTTTAATCATTGAACAGCTTCCTGTAATGGTTTAGAAACATGTGGGAAGAAGATGCATCTGTAAAATCAAGATATTTGTTTCTCTCACCGCTCCTTGCTCTCTTAGCTTAAAAGCATTCCTTCTCCTAGAAGATCACTTACAAGTTTCTATACTTTTCATAATTATGTTTTCTCAGGCTTAATATTTTAATATACACTCGGAGCTAAAACGTCAGTTTACTGGAAAATCTTCTTTTAAAAAAAATCATTTCCAGAATATCAAGTTTCTTTTTGCTTTACTCTGGAGAACTCTGTTAACAAAAGAGCATTGATAATGCTCTCAGGCAGTGAATTTAAAGACTTTTCATATTTACTCACTTGTTTTTCCTCTTTAGTACCCCTCCTCATATGCTTTCAGTTTGAGGAGGGGGGAAAAGTTTGTGGCCTAATTGCCCACATCAATCTTGTGGTGGTTATACTACAACTAATGCAACGGGGAGACTCTATTTTGTTATTTCTGGCACCAGAATGGACAGAACATTAAAGTAGTCATTCATTGCCCCTCTTTGCAATGGAGAAAGAGGAGTGGGATTCCTTGTTCTTTTTAGTTTTTCTCTTTCCCCTTTTTTCCTGCTCTGTCTCTTTGGCTTTTTCTGAGCTGGAGTTATCATTTTCTCCTTCGTTTCCTTGTTGTGAAAATGTCAGATTCTAGCTTTCCTAAACTAAGATGGTAATTGTGTCCCCAACAGGCACTGAAAGGAATTGTCATTATAAAAACCATCTCTTACTTTATTTAACTGTAAGTCGCCTTCTTTCCCCTCCTGCTGTGTCTTCCAAGCACTTAGCTCTCTAGTCTTGCTTAAAAAGTCTTCATTTTAAGTGGCAAATTGCTGAAAAGCCAGAGTGCAGTTAAACTTCACCCCTGATTTGCCAGCCTAACTTGAGGGAGTCAAGTTAGCCATCGGAGAGATGGATTCATATTACTGGAAGTTATAGCAAGGAGATATTCTTTTTACATACAGTCCCCCTAATTCTCAGCCCTGTTTTCAAAATGAACTATTAACTGGAAAGATCTTACTTTCCCTTTCCCTTTGACTTTCTTGATTCCATGCCATCCTCTGGCTTCACCTCCTCTCTTCATCTCCCACTGCTCTCCATGTGTTTCTTCAAGGCAACCAGGACGAGTGAGACCTGAGGCAAATCACTTATCCCGCTATTGGTGGGAGAGCTGAGTTTGAGCAGAGAATTACTTGGGGCAATTTAAAAATTACACATCCAATTTGAATCAGAATTCAAAAATTCTAGTTAGAAAATTCCAATTCAAAAAGATACATGCACCCCAGTGTTCATAGCAGCACTGTTTACAATAGCGAAGACATGGAAGCAACCTAAATGTCCATCAATAGATGAATGGATAAAGAAGATGTAATGTGTACACACACACACACACACACAGAGACACACAGTGGAATACTACTCAGCCATAAACAAGGATGAAATAACGCCATTTGCAGCAACATGGATGGACCTAGAGATTATCATACCAAGCGAAGTCAGTCAGACAGAGAATGACCAATAATAATATATGATATCACTTATATGTGGAATCTTAAAAAATGATACAAATGAACTTATTTACAAAACAGAAACAGACTCAGATATAGAAAACAAATTTACGCTTACCAAAGGGGAAAGCGGGGGAGGGATTAATTAGGAGTTTGGGACTAGCAGATACACACTATTATATATGAAATAGATAAACAATAAAGACCTGGCAGGGAACTATATTCAATATCTTATAATAAACTATAATGGAAAAGAATCTGAAAAAGAATATATATCCACATATATATGTATAACTGAATCACTTTGCTGTACACCTGAAACTAACACAACATTGTAAATCAACTATGCTTCAATAAAAAAAATTTAAAAAGACACATCCTGAGTTTCTCGTACACAGCTGCCTGCCTATCATGGACCTGAGTTTGGGAGCTGCTGAGCTGATGCTCCTGTGTCTCTGTCCTTGCATTTCAATCCCATGACTCTTTTCTTTAATACAAAGTAGTTCACTAAGGTATGAAAGAAGGAAAGTCCCTTCCACACCCAGAGCGAGTTGAATTTGCAGAGACTGGTTGCTAAGTGAACCTTTGTTGGGGGAAATGAGGTAGTCTAGCTGAGTAACGTGAAAACCCTCCAGCAGTACAGGGGGAGCGGAGGGATAGTATGAATTCTTTCTCCAGGTCACTGCTTTCTGTTCCTCTTCCTCCTGTAGTCCCTGCCCTTCATCTGCTTGGGGATTCCTTGAGTATTTGAAAGCACCGTGTATCCTCCCTTACGGGGTTTCATAACAAACGTGGTGAGGCCCGTTCTGAAATGAACCCTCCGTAGCCTCTCACGTGGAGATCTTGGTGGTTTGCTCCGTGTCTCTCTACTCTGGCGTTGCTCAAGCGTCTTTGCTCTATGGAATATATTTGACTTGGTTTCTTGCAGCTGCCAATGTCGGTTGGAATACTTGAAATTACTGAGTGTTTGCTATGCCACTGGGTGGGGATTTTAAGCTAAATATAATGTTCTGTCTTGTTTGTGGAGCTACAGAAGACTTTTTTAAAGCAGTAGAATAAAGCCTAATCAAATCAGGATTACAGGGTCTGTTGCAAAGTTCCAAATTTGATAGCATTTCTTTTTTAAAGTGGAGTTAAACAATCAAGAACATATTTCTAGTAATTCGTTCTGAGATTCTGCCAGCCCACATACATGGAATGCATAAGAATATGTTGTAATTAACATATTATTCATAAGCTAGCAAGCTGTTTGAAAACAGTTTGAAGTTAAAACATAAGCATATCTTGTGTGGTGTGGCTTATGTGATTGTTTCACTGGAAAAAAAGCCTTTTTAAACAATAGGTGTTACATATGTCAAGTGTTTCCAGCTCGTATCAGAAATAACAACAAATTAAAAATTGTTGGGCCCCCCATGAAAGCTTTCCTCTCCTCTTTAGTAAAGTATTATATATACATAACTTATATTCCTAATACATAACTTGGTTTTAATTATGCTAAATGATATATTACCAGATGAGCAGAAAATTTTTGAATGTGTTTAGCCATTTAATCTTGTTGCTTTCTGAGTTTTTTTTTTCTTTCTTTCTTTCTTTTTTTTTTTTTTTTTTTTTTATTTTTTTTTTTTTTGTTTTTTTTTTTTTTTTTTTTTTTTTTTTTTTTTTTTTTTTTTTTTTTCTGTTCTTTTAGAGCTAGTAGATCTTCCCTTGGTAAAGTTTGACTTTTCCTGCAATAAAGTGCTCGTGATTCCCATTTGTTTTAGAGAGATGAAGCAGCTGCAAGTATTACTGCTTGAGAATAACCCTTTGCAGTCTCCTCCAGCACAGGTGAGGGGTCTCACGGCAAAGCTGTTGCCGGGGGGATAGGCTATCAATAGCATCTAAGCAACTCTCAGCAGAACTGGTTTGTTGATATTTTGCAGAATTAATGTATGGATACGATCATAAACAGTCACAATCTCTTAAAAAATGAAACCTCGTGTGAATCTGACTACAGTATGTTGTCTTCTGTGACATCAAAATTGTTTACCACCGTTTGCCTCACTGGTCACCGCAATCCCAGAATTACAATGTTTGATTATTTCACTTATTCAGTTATTACGTTTATCATTTTGTACATGCATTTGAATTTTTTTCATGGAGTGTAAGGATTACAAAAGGAGTAATAGATTCCTTACATTGAAGTTAGCTGGAAACTAGAGTTTAACCATTTTAAAATATTGTCAGTCATTTAGAGACAAGATTCAAGCTCAAATATTAAACTATGTGAGAACAGAATGAAGTATATATGCTTTCAGAATTGGAACATTACCAGGTTAGTTATCTGACGTATATACGTTTTACACTATTTATACTTAAATGTATTTCTGTTAGAATTTTGCAGTTTAGTGCAAGAGAAACTAGAAATTTCTTGAACATGGTTTTCTATTGAGGTAGAATTTGGAGGAAATGATTGCCTAAAATCTTACCTGTTTTGGAGAGGTCAAATTTGGTGGTCATCGTTGACGTGTTACTTAAAGTGAAAATGCAAAAACTAAAATATACAGAGTGAGATGTCTAGTGTTTACATTTTGTTTTGCCGTTAAAAATATATTTATTATTAATTTCTCCGTAGATTTGCACTAAGGGCAAAGTGCACATATTTAAGTATCTGAGCGTCCAAGCATGCCAGATTAAGACAACCGACTCCCTTTATCTCCACACCATGGAGAGGCCACATTTACACCAGCACGTGGAAGACGGGTGAGTGTGACCCCCCCTCGGCTAGAAGCCCCCGCTTAGAGTTTGCTTAGGCCAAGGCGCTCCAGGTAACTAACTCCAAAAATCCTTTTGTTTCACTCAGTCAATGCAGATTTATGCATCAGAGTCTCGAACACTTTTGGAATAAGAAAGGGAAAATTGATGCTGTTGATAACATTTTGGCATCTTTCAGGTTTCATCTACCCTCTCCTAATCAAGAATCAGTCCTTCCTGAGTGCAACATATGTGTGTGTGCACATATTATAAATAAGATCTATAATATAAATATATGTATTTTTTACCTATCAGTTAAAACAACCACATCAAACTGAGACATGGTTTTTTGCTGTTTTAAAAAAAAAATTTTGGGGGGGTATAGTTGATTTACAATGTTGTGTTAGAGACATGGTTTTTTTTAGTTAATTTTTAATATGCTTCCAGAACATTGTTAAGAAAAAATGCAGACTTTATTTTTTTTAATTGTCTTTTAAAAATGCACTGTGCATAGTTTTTGCCATTTCCTGTTGAGAATGGAAGTTTTAGAATCGTTTAACATGTCCTTGGCCAGTTTATGGTGTAAACTGGGCCTTGAATTTTCGGAGAACAAAATTCTCACACTGAACACACTTGTAGAAATGCAGGTTGTTTTTGAAATGCCTTCATTGCAGAAATCTTTCTTGAACTTTTTACTAAAAAAAGTAAATATACTATAGTGACTTAAAATCTCAGCCTACCCTAATGGTACCTTTATATAATGCTTAAAATATGTATTCATTACTTTATTGTTTTAAACATACTATCAAATTTACTTAGTCACTGAATAAAAGTTTACAGAATTATTGAAAGTTAGGAAATTTCATAACCTAAGAGGTAAAAGCAATTGGTAGTTTTTGCTTTTTCATATGCTAGAATCAATAAAATGAGAAAATTATTAACTGTTTCAAAGAACGGGCCACTCAGAGTATAAATCCATGAAACTCTGAACACAAAGAATTTATATTGGACCATATTTAGACGGTACAAGTATCTGATTTTCATTAGGCCCTTGTCTTAACAACTTTCAATACTGGGCGGATTTGTTGTCTTTTGGTAATAATAAAAATTTGTTTAGTAAAGTCATTATTTGAATATAAGTTGATGTCCCTTGTTGTGAACTTTGTGATTTTAATTTTTTCAAAATGAATTCAATATCGATGGCATCAAACCCAGCAAGAAGGATTCTGACTCGGGCGTTGGGAGTGATAATGGAGACAAGCGATTATCTGCCACAGAGGTAAATTCATGATCAGATTTTTTTCCTTTTGCGCTTCTAGATATATCTACCTGCATTTGCTGTACTCCTTTCGGATAAAAGGCAGTTGCATGAGAACACGTGATAATGCTTGTGAAAGTTATTTGAAATCCTCTGTTATGCAAATATTAACTGTTAGCTTTTTCTGAATCTTTAATGTTTTGTAAATGTCTCAAGAATAGAGTCCCTATCTCCTTCCCCTCCTACCACACCCCTCACATTATCTGGAATATTCTTGCATGCTTAATAAATATTATGAAATGACTAAGTGGTGTGCAAGAACCCGGAAGGCATTTTTATAACTATGTTTGTTTTTAAGTTACAGAGTAACTTAGGAAAAAGTTGTTATATGCCTGCATAAATGTTAAGGAATCAAATGTACATTGCCTTTTTTTTTAACATCTTTATTGGATTATAATTGCTTTACAATGGTGTGTTAGTTTCTGCTGTATCACAAAGTGAATCAGCTTTACGTATACATATATCCCCATATCCCCTCCCTCTTGCGTCTCCCTCCCACCCTCCCTATCCCACCTCTCTAGGTGGACACAAAGCACCGAGCTGATCTCCCTGTGCTATGCGGCTGCTTCCCACTATAAATGTACATTGCGTTTTACCCACAGGAAATGCGTTTTTGAGTAGCCATAATTTTTCTATCAATATTTGTTTTCCCGAAATTCTTAGATTGTGTTGTTTTCAGGTAATTGGATAAAAGTTTGGTTATTTGTGAGCTAAGAGGCCTCCCACCCTGGATCTTTGTAAAGTGGTTAGATATAGCTCAATTAGAACATTTGTTATCTTATTTATAGTCTATTAGGTTCCCTAAAATCTTTCACTAATAAACCATTAAATGGGGTTTATTGACCAGTAGAGCTAGGAGGGATAGCTGGAGTAGGGGATGTATGTATTATCAGGCCTTCCTTTTTTGAGGGAACTTACTGAGTTTTTGTGGTTATTGAGTTTTGAAACATTGTAATACTCTTTGACGATGTACTCAGTAGGTCAATTACCCTGTGGAAGAAATCCACATTTTCACTATATGTAAGTCCAGGAAAATTGCCTTTTCCCTGTTCCCTTAAGGCCTTTGAGGTTTAATATGTAGCTAAGATATTCGAATTTATTTTCCACAAAATACTTCACAAAGCGCTAGGATACCTTAAAATCTTTCTAATACAGAATATTTCAAAAGGAAAAAGAGTAATAGGCAGAAAAAGAAGGCCAGTATCAGTAAAATAAAAGTACCCTCATGAACCTACATGAATAGTTTACTATGATTCCCTGGGGGAGAAAATACTCAACACATTGCTTTACAAGTTGTATTTAATTCTACTCCCTTAACTTTATTAAAACTCATAAGTCCCCTGAAATAGCCCTTTGTTTCAGAAATTACTCACCCGAGCTTACTTTCTGTTAAATTAAAACAGACTCTGCCTTATCCTTTATCTGCCTTCTAAGGATAATTAAGTTCATTAATAAAACAGTACACAAAGAACTTCATTATCCTTTTGTTCTCACTTAGTATAAGTAGGATGCTAATATTCTAAAAGGAGGCCAAGGGTTTATTTTCTTCCTTTTAACTAGATGCATATCTTGGAATTTCGCTAATAAGTTTTTAAGATGGGAGGAGGGTGGAAGGAAGGACTACAGAAAGGATTATGTTCAACAGAATGAAGTGTATACAGTTTCCCTATGGCTTTTTTTTTTTTTTTTTTTTTTTT